>NW_017307540.1:78944-94598 GCF_000935625.1 Nanorana parkeri | reverse complement strand
AAATATTGTCATTGAACTTGTACAAACTGGCATTGGGAGGGGTGTGACTATAATCATAGCAGATTATACAACTGTATTGGGGCCTTAAAGCACAGGTGCCCAGTTCTGTTTCTACATAGTGGTTTATGCAGATTGGAAGAGAATTTGGCAAATTAATTTGAATATAATGAATGCATGTAAATACTATTCTCTGCCGCTAGAAAAATTCACCTTTGATATAGAAATTAAAGAGACAGGGGTTGCCTTCATGGTTTTACTATGGGGCCACATTGCATACAGTTATAGCCCTGGGTATGGAAGTATTGACCTGATAAAGTAAGGATAAGTCCAAAGACGTGGGTAATGCTATCTGCCTTTCTAGGTAAAGGTGGTTAAAGTATATGTTACGTTTAGGGTGTAGCATAAATAGAGACTGTCACTTTGGTCATTCAGGGCCTCCTGATAGCCCAACCCCCAGCAAGGTATACTCACCTTTCCAGTGCTCCTTTATCACCTTCCTGCTCAATCAAAGCCATTAATGCATAATGGAGCAAAGGGCCTACCTTCCCCATGTGAAAGTGCTCCAGATTTAGTGGCCAGTTGTGAGGACTCTACATAACTCTAATAACAGTGATAGGACTAGTTCTATGTTCAAATACAGATCTATGGACTTGATGATCACATCCTCCTTGAGGAACCACAATATGTCTCATATTTCATAGAATTTCAACAGCCCATTTTAGCACAAAAAAACTGGAAGAAAAAAAAAAAAGATTGCCAAAATCTCTTCAACATACTGTATATAGAATTCTTGTAAACAAAAGTGGTGTTTCACTTTATATGCAGGTACTATAATGCAGTTCCCATCTCCTTAGACTGCTCACCCGCTGGTCATCCAGAAATGTCACAGAGAAACATTTCCTGTAGGAGTATATTTAAACCCTGCTGTTCTAACTCGTTTTTGGTTTTTGGTTTCCCGTTGTGCCTTAAATTAAATCACCAAAAACCGTATGAACTCACACATGTGTACAATTGGTATGCAGATTCATCACACAAACACATTGGGAAGCTTGGTGCCCGCTAACAATTCACAGGAACAGGAAAGAGTGATTGAAATAGAACAAAACATGTCTATGGTTCCTCATGCTGGAGTTGGTTAGATCTCTGGAGTATATTCTATTGCATCTGTTTCTGAAGGTAGAAAAGCATCTAATGTGCCAAACACCCAGAATAATTTGCTGCCCAGGCCTGCCCTACATCAATATATTTGGGAGTCAGATGGGGACATAATATGCTTGTATGTGTCCCCAATATTGATGTCTATGTCATGCCGTGGAGAAGGATTGGCCACACACAGTTCAGGAATTTTTTTGTAATTTAAACAATAACAAAAGGTACAAGTTCTACTTTTGATTGTAATGTTAAAGCTGACCTCTGAACTCAAGGCAGATATAAAACACAATTTAATCCAATGATGTATTCACTAAAATAACATTCATTGTACTTCTACATAGAGCTAGCATAAGTAGCTGAATGTGTCTAGATATCAGTTTCCTGTAATGGATTGCACAGCAGTACCCGGTGTGGGATGGGGCAGGGCAGTACTGTTAATCAATAAGAGCTCTAGTGCTTTACACACTAGTTTTAGTCTACAGTGAAAGTGCTTACAGGGGGAGAAAGCAGAGTTATGACCTCATCAGTGAGCTTTTCTTTTACTGTCCAATTATAGGCTTGGAGCAGGAAGGTGACAAAGCTGCATTGCCTAAAGCAACATAAAAAACACTGTTGACTCCCCCACCCCAAAGCAATCTATAGCCCTGTTTTTTTTTAATGACAGTTCTAATAATACTTATTTTAATCTGTGATCGCCTAGTCTTCTGCCCCACTGGTTTTAGTTGTGACAACCAGTCCGTTGAAGATGCTCTGTATGCCGGTGTCTGACTGGTCTTGATGCTGACCATCTCATGGATGCTTGCATCATCAGCATAGCACATGGCCACTCCTAGGGCACAGGCTGTGACAGGACACGGGTTAAGGTATTAGGGGTGGTAAAACCTCTATTTTTAATAAAAGAGATATAGAGTGGAACGGAGGACAAACAACTGTAGTGGGTTTTTTTTATGTGGATGTACCTCAGCTATAACTGCAACAGAAGCAGAAAGTGAGTTTACTACAACCGGGTTATGCTTTATGGCATGCCGGGGTCACAAGATTGACTGAACACAATAACAAATCCTTTGGCAGGTGAAATAGTTTACACCCAGCTGTGAATATAGCTGCTGGTCTGGAGTTCACAGAATAGCTAAATGCACCAAGCTGCAATTGCATCATTGACAACATCCTATATAGCAAAATAAATAAGGTAAAAGAGGAAGGTTACGTTGTGTTCTGTGTACAGTAGACAGGAAGGAAATTGCAAATCATTGATGTAACCCAGTAAAGGGGGAACATTTGGGTGCACTGTGTAGACTTTATGAAATTTAATTTAAAATCGATTTACTTTGTTTAAATATTATAACAATGGAATCATGTCAGCCAATTAAGTTGCCATAAGTTGTTTTGGTAAGAAAATAAAAAAATGTTAATAACAAAAATAAAAATTTGCCAGATAGAAAAGGAAAAAGGAAGCATCAAATGAGAGAATAGAGGAAGACAAAAGAAAAAGGAGAGGTGAGGAGGGGGATTGCTCAAGCAAAAGTCCCACCCTAAATTAAGCAAACCAGAAAAAAAGCCATCATTCCTTTATGGTGTCATTAAACCATATATATTGGCAAATCTTTTTGGGATAGAGTAGGAAATCCCGTTAGTTTATTTGTTGCTTTTTGTATCATGTCTTAGTTTCCCCCTCACTTTTCCCCCGTCTTGAAGACACAACAGGAAGCAAGAAGAAATTTCTACATACTAAAGGATAAATTATCTCTTAGTGGCCTCAATGGAAGATTCCTCCTTCAGCTTGGCCATACACCAGTAGAATTTCGTTTGAGAAAATGTGTTGTCAAAATGTTCATTTTACTTTCCAATAGTTGATCGGTTCAAATTGATGATCAATTTTGCCCGCAGTGACAAAAATGGAGCAGAATGGAACATTTTTCTTGAACGAACAAAATTCCAACACTGAATGTTGTTTTCATTCGGGAAACTCCACTTATTCCAAAATTGAATGTTAAGTCAAAATAAAAATAAAACAAAATTTTGGACAGCATTTGTGAAGTCTCTGATGGCATTATCGAATCGTCTGGAAAGATCTTTCCTACGAACGTTCCGAAATCTCCCAGTGTATGGCCAGCTTTACATCTTGTTCTAGTGACAACTCTAAATTTTTGGATTTCTCATCACTCTCTGTCTCAGTGACAATGGTCTTCAAGACAAATACAGAGGTTAGACCTCCCCAGCAAGGACCTAGACCACAATGTTTAAACTATGTATACACTTTTCTAGAAAATCTGACTACTCAAGGAGAGTCAATTCCCTTGTACAGTCCCCTCCCTTCTTGGACTTCATAGGCTTCTCCTCTTAAAGTGTCTAATTACTATTTATGATGGGAAGCTTTTATAGGTAAATAACACACATCAAATACATTAAATAGTCATATAAACTTATGGGGGAATTGTTGTTAAAATGAACTCTCTGATGACAGGGTCTCTTCAAGGGCAAGTCATGTTAACTATTTTTAAAGTGGACCTCCAGCCAAAATGATTAGTATTGATTAGAATGAGGTAGGGTTAGAAATGTTGTCAGGTTTTATGTGCCCATCAGGGATATCTATTGTTTTCTTGCCCGCTGACCACACAAGAAGTTAATAGAATCAACGCAACTGGGATCCACACAATAATAAACACCCAACAGAGTAGAGTCAGAGACAAGTCCTCATGTGCATACTTGTTTCAGGAATAGCAAAGTATTGAAGCAAGTTGATCAGTATGAGAGCCAGGCAACTAGAATGCTCAGAAGCAGAAATCAGCAATGATTGTCTCCATGTTTCCTTAATGAAAGGTTTGCTTTAGTAAAGCATACGTTTAAAACTATGAGAAGGGTGAAAAACACAGGCTCCATGGTAAGAACATTATTTGGCCTATTGATGAAGAGTTATGGGAAGAAGTCCAGGAACTCCCCTGGCTGTATCCCCAGCAGCGAACAATCGTCTTACTCAACTGTTTATAATTCACCAAGCCTATGTTACTCCCGTCCGCTCCACAGAGCCGGTGTGCCAGACTCACCCTTATGATCCAGATGCCACACCATGAGAACTGCCTTCTGACACCTAATACGTAATTGCCACAAACTGACCGATGTACTCAATGTTATTACTGTTCCTCAAGTTCAACTCCAGTCAGATGCCGCCCTCGGTATTATTGGAGCTACAGGAATGGAACAATTGCTACAACACTAAAAAATATTTTCTTACTGTTAACTGCATCTCCTACCAAGCACCAAGTAAAATATTCTGGATTTAATATGGAAAGTGCATTGTGCGGTCAGCTGTACCTTTATATAACCATTCACTAGACTCTCCACCCAGAGTTAAATTGTGCTAACTCCCCATACCCAACTGTCTATTTACCTTAGTTATAGAGCCGTGGCCTTCTCAGGTATTCACAGCCTAGTATGATGAAAATGACTTCATTGCTGGCCACATCGGCCTCATAGGCTTGAATGAGTCTGTGTATCAAGTATCTCCATTCTCAGTATAAAGCCCCTATTCCAATCCAAAAGGTACACATATAAGGTAAGCAAAGCACAGATTTGCTTTAAAGTGTAGGTAAAATAAAATAAAAATATGCAGTACATCTCTGCAATACATGCACATTGCCCAGAAAAATACCTGCTAATCTGCCAAAAATGCACTCGGCATCTATGTTCTGCTGTTGGGTGACAACACACAGATTTATTGTGGACTGAGTGGTATCAGCCCTGCTCAGTGTCCTCTGTTAAGCTACTCAACCACATCCACTTTTATATGTCTACAACATAAAGGCTAATCATTTTGTAGTTCAAGAAAGTACTAGGAGGGTTCTTTGAGATAACACAGTAAGTGATGAAAGGACACAGGACAGCTCTTAATTTCTAACAAGAGCAATAGGTTTTCTTTCACTTATCAGATATAACAAAATGCTCCCAATGGTATATTGAACAGACCGGAGGGGAGCAAATAAGAAATGCTAATTGTTACTGTTTTACGTACAGCTTAAGGGCTTTATGTAACACAGTTGGAGGAATGCTATGTAACAGTTTGGTTTACTATACAACTCTCCTTCCAAAGATTAAGTCATGCTCATCTTGACTTCACACTCATTATGCTGACACATTTTTGATGTAATAAAACTACAAAAATGTTGACATGATTTCTCCTCCTTTATATTTTATAGACCCAGAATCATTCCTGGTGTACAGTCCTGATGCTGAAGGATGTCTGGAAGCTCAGGAAGACACGGTTCAACTGACAAGACCGTGCCAGTCCAACTCACCGGCACAGCAATGGCTTTGGGTGTCCCGCCGCCGGCTCTTCAATTTGGGCACTCTAAGGTGTCTGTTGGTACCGTCTGCATCCAACAGCACATCCACTGCCATCTCCACCTATCAATGTGATGAGAACTTTTACTTTATCCGCCGCTGTGAGACTTTGCTGGAGCAGCTGACTGCTGCGCTACTTCCGCGGACCTCCAATGCCACTGGATTGCAGCAACCGCCTGCCAAAACGTCCGGACAGTGGTTGCTATTTGGAACAGACAAAAGTATCTGTTCCTCCGTGTTTCAGGGTAAGGATGATTTAATACCAGAATGGCCCAAATACCAATTTTAGTTGAAAAATTAGCACTCAAATAAGGCAACTTCTTTCACTTTTATATTTTTTTTTAAGGCCCAAACCTCACTTTGTTTTTGCTTATTGGTCTAAGGGTGGCCATACATCGGGGAAAATTACTATTCAGCATTGAATGATCAGACCTTTGTCTTTTGTTCTCCCTACACGCACATACACCATTAAGTTAGGAGATCTCATTGTTACTGCCTATGAGGGAGTAATCAGGTCACTGGGCTATCTTTATCCGCCTCTGCCTTATGGAGAGGGATAAATAGAGTAGCAGACACATATTTCTAGGTCTCCCAAGAGACTTTTTCTGAGGACGGTATTGCCCTGAGACAATCACTTCCCCTTTATAAGGGAATCAATTACCAACAAAAGGTACTGAAACCATTAATTTTACTTGACAATATAGCTGCACGTACTATGTTAACTATTTGTTGATAATCACCTTATTTGTGCGGTGCATTTGTATTTGACATTGTTGTTTTTGCTTTGGTTCCAAAATATTGGGTATGCTCATTATTTGCTTCAATCATTGGTAGTTAAGCACATTTCATTGCTGATAGAGTATGCAATTGGCACTGACTATTATACTGCAGGATATTTTGAGTGTCAGAGGAATTTTCCAAACTGGTTGGTTAGCTGGCTCTCACAGCTGTCCACTCAGCACTGATTTTCCATATATGCATGGTTACTCACAAATTCAATTAAATGTGGGCTTGAGTAATCTAGTGGCAAGATGTCCCCATCAAATCTCTATTCAGACTTCCTGCCACTGCCATATTAAAGTGCCTGTGTCTTGCTCTCCTGATTGATACTTCATAATATGGGCAACACAGTGGTTTAGTAGTTAGTACTTCAGAACTGGTGGTTCGCAGTTTGAATTCTGGCCAGGACACTATCTACATGGAGATTGCATGTTCTCCCTGTGCTTACATGGGTTTCCTCCCACAGTCCAAAGGTATGCATGTAGGTTAAATGGCTGCTGCCTAAACCAGCTCTAGTATGTATGTGAGACAGGGACCTTAGATTGTAAGCTCCTTGAGGACAGGGACTGATGTAAAATGCTGCATCATTTTTGGGACTATATAAATGCCTGTAATAAATAAATGATATTAAAATAAACAGTAACTGGGAAGCCCAGCAGCAAAATTAGAGGCATCAAACCAGCAGATGGGATCAACTCACCAGTGACTTCCCATTACTGAAATATCCATTTTGGTTGAACTTGAAAGCCTAATAATTTTGAATGATAGATCTTCTCCATGTATTTGAAAATAGTTTTCTGCTTTTAGTTACTCCACTCCATCATAACTCTATCCCGGCCTTTCTCCTATTCAGATATTTACACTATACAAGGGAACTCCAATGGACGGCCCTGTGCTATACCTTTCAAGTACGACAACCAGTGGTTTTATGGCTGCACAAGCACGGGGCGAGAGGATGGCCATCTCTGGTGTGCAACCACTGTTGACTATGGCAAAGATGAAAAGTGGGGTTTCTGCCCTGTAAAAAGTAAGAATAATATATTTTAAATGTGTATCCGTGGTTTGCAGCATACTGTTTATATGCATCTGGGTGAATTTAACTTTGAACGGCAATGCACTGCCATACACATCTTGAGTTATCATGCATTGTGGTAACACTTGTTATATCATTCATCATGTATAAATGAGCCCTTAAAAGGAACATTAGTTTTGAAATGACATTAACATGATAAAAATTACATTTTTGCAATCAGATCACATCTCCTATAATTAAGAAATTGTAAAATATTTGACATCTTTGTCTGTTTGTCAGCCTATAATATGAAATCAGAACAGGGTATGTTTTGGAGCAGTGTACTAAATAAAAGCCTCACAGATACTTAAGAAAAAGATGTAAAATGTATTTTCGTTGGCAATTTAACCATTGAATTATTGTCACGTTAATGAGTGCATAATGAAGTTTTTAAATTTGGTCTGAACATCTATCACAGACATTTTCCAATATAACAGAAAATCTCTGTGTGCAATAACCTGCACTTTCAAAGTTTACAAATATTTGTTTCTTGGGGTTTACCTCCATGGCCTTGTTGCCAGAACCAACTGGTCAAGCAGCTTGATTAAGCATGGCTACATGTAGACTCCTTATAACAGTATCCATCTTGTTTTACTATACTATGTTCCAGGTGCGGACTGTGAGACTTTCTGGGACAAGGATCCACTTACCCACAGCTGCTACCAGTTTAATTTCCAGTCGGCACTTTCATGGGGCGAGGCTTGGACCAGTTGCCTTCAGCAAGATGCTAATCTCCTCAGTATCAATGAGATACACGAGCAAACATACATAAATGGTAAAATCAATGACTTGTGATGTTTTTGAAAGTACAAAACTGCTAATAAGACAAACTGAAAGAAACTAAGAAACTGAAATCTCATGTGGTGCTGAACTTTGGCAATGGGTTTTTAATACATCATATGTCTCCGGGTGAATAGGGTTGTTTTATCACCATGCTATTGATGATCAAGGTATGAATGACTTCTAGCACTTATTTATTTTCTGTTCCTTCCCTAACAGGGCTCCTGACTGGATACAGTTCCACTTTATGGATAGGACTAAATGATCTTAACGTTAATGGTGGCTGGCAGTGGTCAGACGGCTCTCCATTAAAATACCTGAACTGGGAAAATGGTATGTAAAGGACAGATGACGCAATGGCATTGTTTTTATTTATAATATTCATTTACAGAGCACTGATACATTCCATAGAGCTTTAGAGAGTGAACAGACTATTCACATCAGTGGCTGTCCTGGAAGAGCTTACAATTTATGTCTCTGCCACAATCATGCACACCTACCTGTTAAGAAAAATATGAATAGACGCAAGTTAGCCTATCAGTAAGCTGTAGTAGCAAATTGTGCCAACATTATGCAACAGAGTAAACTCCATGTAATCTTTTTACAAGGTATATACTATCTTCATAAGCAACAATACAATGTAAATATGATAGAGCACACACTGAATGTCAAGATTCCTGTGATAGATGCTTGATTATGAACACAAAGACCTTTCACCTGAAATCCCACTTTCCCTTAGTTACTTGCTCCATATCCCCCCTATACAATTACTAGCTGAAAAGTTATTAAAAAGTATAAATTGTGCAGAATACTAAAATACTCAAAGCAGACTCTGACTTCTGGTCCTTTAGGCACCAGTGACGTCAGCATAGACTGCCTGCAATCTTTTGGGAAATTGTCACTACACCCAATGAGCTGTGTTGCCAAAAGATTCTAATGGTGCCAGCTCTCCTTATGCACATGTGCAATATCTGGAGTGTGAGTCATTGGTGGACTGGCTAAAGGATCCAAGAAGAGGTATATGACTTCCAATGTGGAAAAAAAAAGATGGGCATGAAGAAGAGGCGCAACCAAAGTAAAAAACTTGGGCAGTGGAACACAAAGAGACCACGGGTGCCTAGGGAGTATTAGTTTATTAATATCTAAAAGTTCAGTGCAGTAAGTGCAAGGTTCTTATTAATACAGGCCTGGTATGGATAAATTACGTTGACAGAACCATGGAATGAAAGGAAACATAATTTCAGTAGCAGTTATACCTTGGCAAAGTATGTAGGCAGGTCTGGTGCTATCAAAGAGCCATAACATGCCAGGATTATGGACAGGCCTTTGGCCCTTGTCTAGTTTACCAATATAATAAGCACAACCCTCAGGTGGCTGATCATGACTTAATGATATATACTTCACATTTTTCTCTTTACTGTGTTCATCACGTTTCCCTTTCCTTTTCCGTTGTATCCTAGATCAGCCGAGCAATTCAGAAGAAGAAAACTGTGCGGTTATTCGGACGGAGTCCTTGGGTGCCTGGCAAAACCGTAACTGCTATAATGCCCTACCTTACGTATGTAAGAAAAGCTCCAAAAGAAGTCTTCCTATCGTAGGTGAGTCTGCGGCACAGTTGCAAGTTTGCAACTGTGTCTGTTAAGCTTGGTTGGTCATAAATTACATTACTAAAGTTTGTAAACTAATGGGCCATAATTAACTTCATCCACTAAAGAGACACTTTAATGGGTCTTTGTATATTCTAGGCAGCTCAAGCTAGCAGTGTTGGCTGTCCAATATGTCTTAAGTACATTTTTGGCTCCAACAAATGATTTTATCAAACCTCTTGTAACGCCTCGCCTTCTGTTTTCAACAGAACCCATCGAACCAGATGTGGTTGTGCAGTGCGATCCTGGATGGCAGAGTTATGGCATTAACTGCTACCGTTTAAACAATGAGAAGAGGAGCTGGCAAGAGGCTAGAAAAACGTGTGTGCGGAGTGAGGGGAACCTTGCCAGCATTCAAAGCCTGCTGGAGCTAGAATTCATTACCAAGCAGATTAAACAAGGTGAGTTCTTTATGTCTAAGAGGAACCGTCCTTAGCCACATGCGTACCAGGGAAGGCTGAAAGATAGCTCTTTGCCCCTTGGGCCATACGTGTTTCTTCTTCTGAGGGCACGTGAGGAAACTAAAAAGACCTCCAATGGTACAACAAAACAACACATGTTCACTAAACATTGTATCTACACAGCTGTTTATTGATGACACAAGTCTACATAAACAGTCATTCCACAAATGTATTTTTTACTTTTCTAAAAAAAAACAAAAAACACTTGTAGATGTGACTGTCATGGAGGAGTATGAAACCACTGAAGCAATGTGACAGGATGGAACTGTGTTGGTCCCGTTATTCCCTGCTATAATAGATGTGAGGTTGTTTTATCATTGGAAGACCCAGTTCTGGTTTTGCCTTTACCAGAAGAAGCCATCCCTCTCCGATACATTTTGGTGTACTGGAGTGAACCAATCATGGTAACCTTTTCCTGTCTCTGGTGCAGCTCTGTGCTAAAGATCAACAGGTTATCTTGACAGGCCTGTGCTTGTTCTGGAAGAGTACAGTCCTATGGTGTTCTACATTTTAAGGTGCCCAAAGACATGATATGACCATCTCCTAATATGGCTATTTTGGATCAGATGAAGCGGCAATCAGTTTTCTTAGGGACAGTGCCAGACATCCCCAAATAATCTTTCTGGGAAGTACAAAGCAATTTTGATGGGTTGCCCTTGCTTGATCACTGATTTTTTTACCTGAAATAAGCCAATGCTGAGTCTGCACACTGCTTCCCTCTACTTTATTGCTCTAAACAGAAGCTCTGCTGAGACCAAAGCATTTTTATTTACAGCATATGATAGACTCAAAAGCATTCTTGAAGCTTCAGAGACACATAGCCTGATAATTTGGATGACTGGGAGGCATGCTTTAAGCAAACTTTAAAGTACCTTAGATGCTACCTGAAGCTTGGTTAATCATGGGCATTTGTATACACATCTGACCGTTCAATAATGATGATGGGCAACCTTTGAGAGTGCAGTTTCCATCCTTGGCTGACTGCTAAGAAAAATAGTTAAAAAGGCTACCTATATATGTTAAGTCCATGCTTACCTGTATTTGAAAGTGGCAATAGAGGTCAATCATCGTGCAGCACTACAAAGTAGCATATATACAGTTTATACCATATATGTATCAGGCTAATACATGTGTTGATAATTTTATTGCAAAATTTAAAATAGGAAAAATCACATTCACATATGTCAAAGATTTAAGATTGCCTTTAGTACGCGGCTGTAAACAAAGCCAGTTTAGTTCCTGTCTAATCAGTTCTGCAGATTGTCGAACACAAACAGTCTGGCCGGACTGTAGCTATAGCCTCACTGGGGCACTCTCTGTCATCTGTTCTTTGCATTGGAAAAGTGCGGACTCTACATTCTGCATGCTGGAATTTTAGAAACAGTGGCCAGCCTGGAGGGGACGAGCAACAGTTTCATGAAACTATCATGTTGCCCATTTGAAAGTTTATTCTTTAGAAAGTATTCATTTACACTTTGTAGTCATTTTTTTTAGCAATCAACTACGGTACTTCAAAAGCAAAAAAAAGTATCTGTTCAAGGGAAACGGTTATTTTAAAAATTAATTTATTTAATTGTTTTAAAAAGTTCATAAATAATTTACAAATATTGTAATAACTTGTATAAAATCTTTATTTTACAAATAATAATTCAATTTATTACAGGATGCATCCATGACACCGTTGCGGAGCATCCATCTATACCTGCCAGCAGCCTCTGTTTCTTTAAGTTAGGCTGTTGCTGTTTCTACTTGCCAGCTGAGACATGTTTAGAGTTCCCTCTACTGTCTGCAAGTGTTAAATATGAGATTTTCATATTAAATTTTTCATGATTGCCTGATGTAAAGGTTAAAAAATTAAATTATATCATATACTGTATATTTAAAAGAAAATCACATTTTCCTTGACTGGCCATAGGCTTAAGAGGGAAGGCAGGCAGTGGAAGTGATAAGTACTGCGGAATTCTTATTACACCTGTATGGTTGGCTTTACTGAGCATACAGGTTTATTTGAATGGTGACGAAAGAATATGGAAAGTAGCTGTTGGCTCATCAGGGGAAACAATACTGATCAGGACACACTTTTCTGATGTGTCTGACAGCTCATTACCCCCAACAGCAGGGAATCTGACAAAACATGAGATTGTTTTCCATCCCAGTTGGCTCTCATCTCATGTCTGTGGGTACCTTCAGTTGTAGATCAGGATTGCTTTAATGATGACATAGACACTGTATGATGACATATATAGAAAAGAGGCCCATCTTTTTTTTTACTATGGCTGTCACACATGTTCAATATCAGCAGCCAATGCCACAACACAAGTAAAATTAATGCCGTTGCTTTCTGGGAAGCCTTGCACTTGTGTTTAACTTGCCATTAGTTTGAGTATTTACAACCCATTGCATATTTAGCAGGCCATTCACAGTGTTTGTGGACAGGATAGTGGAGCTTTGAACCTAGGAAGATTGCTCCTACATTTACTGCATTCTCCTCAGCTTTCGAAGACCTTGCCTTACATTCAAGATTTGTGCAAAATAATATTTATATGTCTACAGATGTGGAAGAGTTGTGGATTGGGCTCAATGACATCAAGCATCAGATGAGCTTTGAATGGTCAGATGGGAGTGCTGTTACCTTTACGTCTTGGCATCCTTTTGAGCCCAACAACTTTAGGGACAGCATGGAAGATTGTGTGACTATATGGGGACCGGTGAGTCATGAGCAATCAGCTTTTATCAGAGTGTTTCATCAATGCGCAATGCTTTCTGGTTGTGTAATAGGGGTTACAGCAGTGGGAGCTTATTGTTGATAAAACTGACAATGATCTATAATAACTCATCTCATGCATGCATCCTTTTTTCAATCAAGTTAAAGAAGTAGTCTTTCCAAAAATGCCTTGTAAGAAGCTCATGTCTTAGATACTCCAAAAGTTATATCTCCCATAAATATTTCCTGACTCTGTTCCTGTCCACCTGGGAGGTTTGGATGGTACCATCCACCTTTGTGTGTTTCAGATTCTCCTTTTAAATTTCACACATTTTTAAATAAATGAAATATCCATCAGGGAAAGTGGGAGCCACTCGTAATGGGTACAGCAGGTGTGAAGACCCAGGATCTAAATTCAGCTTACTTCCTTATTTTAGGTGTCCCCTAATGGGTTCCCCAAAACAAACAGGCTACCCTTGGACATTTTTTGTGTTCTATCAGCACTCAGTCTTTTCACCAAGCAGCAGGTTCTTATAGCAGAGAGAATGAGGGAGCCTTGTGTATCAGTCAGTTCCCACATATAGTGGCCTGTGAACCGCTGAGATACATATTGAGATCTGGTAATCAGGTAAAATGTGTAATCTGGTAAAATTAATGGAGGATTTATTTCACCCAAAGCTCAACAACGCCCCCGGGTTCCAGAACTCAAAAGAGAAACCGGATGTGGAGAAAGCAGAAAGTTTATTTTCTCCAGTTTCTCCACATCAGACACAAACCCTGGAGCCCCTCACCAAGTGTAGGTGAGAATCCTAGGTAACCCATATAAACCGCATATACAAATATATATATATCTCAAAGCCTAACTAACATAGTCCGCTAATTATATATTCTGACTACTGCACATCAATGCCCTTTGCGCAGCCTTCTTATAGGAAGTTTGGACTTCTGGAAATATCAGCTCCCTGGTTGCCATGCTGATCCAGTGTCTTCAATGCTGTCTGAGTAACTGACCTGGAACAAGTAAACAAGTTAGGAAGAATTACTTATTCCAGGACATCATCTCAGAAATGATTACAGCCAGTGATAGCCTGGCAACCTGCATTTTCAGAAGGATGTCTGCAATGACCATATTTCCCTCAGTTCAGATTTCCTTTAAATAATCTCATGGACACTAGATATTTAAATAAAATGGAGCTACTGCTTAAGAAGTGTTATGTTTTATAGTGTTTTGTCTGGTTTTTTTTATTTAATGCGATCTGTTCTTTATAGGAGGGAAAATGGAATGACAGTCCATGCAACCAGACCTTGCCATCAATCTGTAAGAAGCCTGGATTAGTCACACAAGGGAGCTCTGAAGACAATAATGGGTGCCAAAAGGTACTGGCAGGGTATGCCGGGATTTGTAGTTCCTTAATAACTGTTTAGCTGCAGTGTCATGTGCATCATGTTGCTATACCCTGTATGTAGAAGGAGTTAAAGTTGAATGAAAACATTTATTTTTTCCTCTAACAATTATCCTGTCACTTAGAGGCATCATAAAAGGGACTGTTGGCTAGTCTGAGGCGCAATCGGGAAATGAGCACACCTTTTGAGTAAATAGTGTCTCAAAATGACTCAGTCTTTACTTGCTATACTATATATTGTGATAGTGTTTCATATAGCATATGATGATATTTTGGGTCTCTCTGGCAGGTCCTGGTGTTATTTGCCATTGACTCCATGCTTAGCAATGAACTCACCTTAACACTGCACATAACTTTTCAATGTGTGTTCCGCCAGTCAACCAGCACAGTCTTGATGTGTATTGATATTGGTTTCCTAAAGGAGGAACTGTTGTCTTTCTGGAAGGCACCCTCCAACTCTGAGCCCAGAATTGCTAAGTACAGAATAAGTTAGCCGCAGACCCAGTGGAAAATTCCAGTGTGAACCAGCCCCAATGTTTTCTGTGCTTTCCATGTTCTCTATTCTCAAGGGTAACCCAAACAGCATCCCTGTTTAAATTTCCTCCCATATAACCAACCTTTGTCACCTAGTAACCAACATCCACCCACCCAGTACATAAATAGAGTTTGAACAGCTTCCTTGATGTGCTCCTACAACTTAATTAAGGTGGAATCAGACAGAAAATAAATGGTTGTTTGTGAACACAGCAAACATGAAAACAAGCTTAATAGGCAAAATCTGCCTCTAAGCACCAACTGATGTGAGATGTAGACAGTTGTCACCATCTAGTGGAAATCACTGGCAGGACACAATGCACTGGAAGAGCAAAATGTTTTTTATGGTCTCAATACACCTGCAAACTAATGACCATTTGTTTTATTTTATTTTGGTATAATTATATATATTGTACTTTGAACAATATTCCTAACTTCCCTAGGGCTGGAGTTGGCACAGTCCCTCTTGCTACTGGTTGAGTGACGACCAAATGACGTACAATGAAGCTATCAAGTCATGTTCTGACCGCAGCGCTAGACTGGTCAATGTGCAGAACAGGTAGGTATCTCCAAAAGTAGATATGAACTTGTCACCCTATGAAATTACTTGCTATTACGTTTGAAGTCTGCATAATGACATAATTATCATAAATTGGTTTATGTATAAGATTTTAAAGGAATCCTGCACTAAGAGAAATATTAGTAATATTCCATATAGTGTAAGGTAAATAGTCAATATTGTAGTATAAGGTAAATAGTAAGAATTTACTACACCCTAAACCCA
>NW_017307540.1:47189-78744 GCF_000935625.1 Nanorana parkeri | reverse complement strand
CCAGAGAAGCACATACTCACCTCTCATTTGCTCCAGCAGCTGAAAACATTTCAGCAGCTGATAAAATACCCAGTATTACCAGGTTTAATAGAGCATTTGACTGTCTCATGCTATAATCTCTTGGTGATCCATTGTTGGTTGAATCTATTGTTGTCACACAGTTCTTAATTTCATTGCTTCTGTCGGGTGAATGGAGTGGCAGATAAGTATATAGTGACACTATAGTGAAGCTGTTGCTTTGTCCTACATGGAAAGAGTATTTCCTTTTAAATAACCTAGTCTGCTTGTCCAAAAAAGGAAAAAAGGTAATTAACCAACTTAAACTATTGATAAGTATCTGATGCAAAATAAATTAGCTAAACAATAGCCAAAGTTCCATGAAGATTATGTGCAAAGCAGCGAACACTTGTGGATTTAGTCATAAATATGAATTATTCAACAGAAAGAATACTCTTAAGCGTCTCATTTTACCCCTGACATTTGTCCCTTGCTGTGTCTCATGCAGGTTTGAGCAGGCATTTGTTAACAGTCTTCTGTATGGATCAGACAGAAGCTATTACTGGACAGCACTGCAGGATCTGAACCGCACTGGTGTATTTACTTGGTACAATGGCGATGAAGTGACTTACACCCACTGGAACCGGGATGAGCCGGGTACGCATCAAGACCCTGAGTAACCACTGTCTCACCTCGCACGTGCCACTAACATAAAACATCTGTGTTTATCTGTGTGCCACATAATTTAATTTTCTGATTGGAAACATGGCTACCTGAAGACATTATTGGAGCCAGAACTAAAATCGTATTATTATATCCTCATGTCATGTATGTGAAAGAAAGCTAAAAGACATTTTCATGTCCATACAGTTTGAAGCCACTGAATATTAATTTA
Source organism: Nanorana parkeri (assembly GCF_000935625.1). Classification (NCBI taxonomy): domain Eukaryota; kingdom Metazoa; phylum Chordata; class Amphibia; order Anura; family Dicroglossidae; genus Nanorana; species Nanorana parkeri. The sequence continues at coordinate 77,852 of NW_017307540.1, read as the reverse complement.
GTCTTACATGTTGGTTACCAGGTCAAACTTCTCTGCTACAGGTATTCATATAGGGGCAAACTTGTACTCAGAATGATGACAACTTAATTATTCTTACTTAGATTATTGCATCATTAGGACCAACCATGACCACCCTATATGACTTGCATGACAAATGGGTGCTAGATTGCAATTTGGTTCTCAATTATCCATAGGAAAGGTAACCATTGGTGATTAGTCACAACAACCTTATTAAAAATTTCCATGCAAAAAAAGAGTGGCACTTCTGATACTCTTGTTGGTGCTCTCCACCATTGACTGGTCAACCCAATCATCACGGGCAGTGATCCACAAACTGAAACATGGTTCGTGAGCTATGTAATGGACGAGAGTAATCCCAATTTCAGTCTGTCTGTGTTAAGGCCTAGATTTGAGGAAATAATGTCAAAGGTCAGGGCCTAGGGAAGCCAATCCTTATAACGTAGGCAGGTTGTCATTTGGATCAATATCCCACCACCGTTTTATGTGCGCCTGAAGCGATAAAGGAAGAGGAAACTGATCATTTTTCAGAAAGTGTTCTTTTATTTATTTAAGCTGTAAGTCTAGCCAATGTTTAATTTTGCCCCCATTTTCCATTTGTAGTTGTAGATTTGTAGTTATATTAAGTGAGGTGAAATTCCTCTAATGGAGCCCTGGATAGCACAAAAAATGCATCAGGAGTTGAAATCCTCTAAAACTAAAAAAAGATTTGTATGGGCCTTCACTTTAATGTAAGGTGCCCATAACTCCTCTGAGCTCAAGAGGAGAGGACAGGAGAATCAACTAAACTGTTTATTTTCCTTATTTACTCTAAAAGATGATTCCCCTCCTGTAATATTTGCATTGTGATGTGTAATATTTTACTTGCCATTTATTACTTATTTTCTCTGACTCTCTGTTCTTATTTTTTCTTTTGTCTACACAGGCTATGATAAAGGGGGATGTGTTGTGTTGGCTACAGGACGCTCTCTTGGTCTTTGGGAGGTAAAGGACTGCGTTACATTCAGAGCAAAGTACATCTGTATGCAGAGCCTGATCCCAATGACCCCTCTGTTACCTGCAGCTCGACCCACACCCAGCCTTAACGGAAGCTGCCCAGATAGCTGGAGCTCTGCACCAAATCTAAGGCATTGCTACAAGGTGAGCACAAAAACACAGGTAATAGATTTAAATGACAGTGCTGTAGAGAAGGTTTTGCTTGAAAGCCAGAGACTTATTTAAACTCTTGTTTAAGTATGTCTATTTTTAGGGCAATATGCTTTTATCAGTGGCAACATATCAGACTTTGCTTGCAATATATTCTGCAGCATACAAAAAAACTCACTGCCCCAGAGGAGCTCGCAGTTTAATGGTTGTAGGAAAACCATGCAAATATCCATATTCCAAAGCCAATTTAGACAGAAATAAGTGAGCCTACTAGTGCCTTCTCATGGACTGTATGTCTATTGTAGGAACGCTGGACTCCCAACTGGACGAGGATCAGTGGTCCAAAATCTATAAACTGTTTGAAGACAGCCCTCTGTTGACAGGGGCTCTCCAGAGAAGTCTTTAGAGTATTGGAAGGATGGGAGCGCCACAATAGTTAAGTCCAGTAATTTAGGAATGCAAAAGCAGAAAGTCACACTGGTGCCTGACTGTTACGCTATCTGTTCTCTCTCCACAATCGCAGTACAGATTTGAACCCATTGTCAGCATACAGGCCCTGATAAAGGGGGAGTTGTGAGGCCTTGAAACAACTTGGCTTTCTGCTTTTGAATCGTGTTTACTAAAACCTTTTACTGGACTTATCCATCTATTGTGGTGTTCTCATCCTTCCAATACTCTACAGTTTTCTTGTACTGTGGCAGTAGACTGAATGAGTAGGAAGACCTTTCAGTAACTTTACAAGTCTAAAGTAATTGTCATGTCACAATATACAGCAATAGTGTCATTAGAAAAACCTCTACCTTTTATCATTAAACAAGAGTCCATGAGCTTCATTCTAGTTACTTTGCCTAAGTTGAGATGATGTAATTCATCTGCTGCAAGGAGAAGGAAACATTTCCTCAGTCTCCTTTCCCTCAGTGATCAGACTGTTGCACTGTAACTTGAAGCAATTCATAAGGTGAGAAGCTGCATCAGATGTTTTTGAACAGAACCAAGAACTTGCCAGAAACCAGAGTTTACACGAGTGTGTCATCTTTGAGTCAGCATCTTAGTGCAGGAGGTAGATGCTGACACTGGATTGTGACTGAATAAAGACGGCTACCTCCTTGTGATAAGAAAAGCAGATAAAAGCATTGTCACGTTGTACTGTAATTGGTAATAAATTCCTGTAATTGTCACACGTACGCATTACTTAGCATGCACTTAACATGAAAAAAATGTATCTGATGCTAAGTCCAATTTAAGCAAAGAGAGAAAATATAAAGTCAATGCAGATAATATATCTTTGGTAAATGCTCTACACAAGACTAAAAAAACAAAAGTGTTAACCATTAAGCTGCCCGGCCTAGAGAAAACCATTGTTCTTTAATGTGTAGAAGCTGTCAGGATTGCTATTAGCACATTTGCATGTTGGACAAGAAAAAGATCAAATCTAAATTTAAAACTAAATCTAAATAAGTCCAAATAATATATTTTTTTCTGTTTTTGTGGTATGTTCTTATTTACTATGTCTTCCTTCCAGGTTTATCATTCAGAGAAGCTGCAAGAGAAAAAGTCTTGGATTTCAGCGCAGCAGTCCTGTCGAGAGATTGGGGCTCAGCTGCTCAGTGTCTCCAGTGTGGCAGAAGAACACTATGTGGCTCATTTACTGAACAAAATATTTGGGTTGGTTCTATTTAGGACTTACTGTCCTCACACTCTCCCTTCATACCTCTGCGTCTAATTGGACCAGACTGACACTTTTCTTACTTTCTTACAGTGAATCGGACCCTGAAAGTCATGAGCAGAACTGGTTTTGGATTGGTCTGAACCGTAGAGATCCCAGCGGTGATCAGAGTTGGATCTGGAGTGATGGACAGGGGGTTAGTTAATGATATACTACAATATTTAAATTATATACCAGTAAATGTGTAAGCAATAATAAGCATCCACAAACATCGAAACCTGTGATCCTTTCAGTGCCTGTAATCCAGAACTGAGCATCACTAGAGTTAAAGAGACCCACACCATACATCTTGCCATTCCATCCACTAGTACCTGTTCTTACAGGCTGTTCTAACCTCTTTATTTCTCTCTCTTTCACGTCACAACTCTCTTGCAATCCGTAGACCGCAGTTGTTAAAAGTCTGTGTAAAAATCCACTTTACATTCCATGCAATACCTATGTATAGAAAGGTTGCCTGGATATAATGGCATCGTCCAACCTTTCCTGATTGGCTGGAATATTTTTTTTTATATTGACTCAGCAGTTGATTCAAGATTTTCCAATCTATTGACAGCCATATGTTGCACATACACATTGGAAGGCAATCTGACATGGAGATGAGATCTAACTCCTGTAAGGATCTTTAAATGCTATTTTAGATTCTACAGATTGTGGCATAAACATACATGCCTATATTCTAAATGTCCATATTTTTGCCAGTGCAAGTGAGAGCAGAAGCATAGCTAGGCCTAGACATCCCCCCGACTGGCTTTTCTTTGGGGTGGACCGGCTAAACATAGCCATTTAGTATTTTCTCCTAGAGCGGTCTGGTACATTATGCTGGCATCCACAGGCATAGGAGTCTTCTACTTATGGGTACCCATTGCAAGTGTCTCATTATATGTATATGCATCTCTGCTTGTTATCACTCAATATAAAAACGTTTAAGGCCTACAAAATGTCTATATGTAGTAGAAATGTAAATGTCTCTACTAAGAGATCACAGGAAACCCAATTAATTTTGTTTATTTATTTCAGTATTCCTATCACAACTTTGACCGCAGCTATCAAGACAATGATGATATAAGAAGGTGTGTGGTGTTGGACCTGTCGTCTTTGCAGTGGGTGGCAATTGAGTGCGACTCTCAGATGGATTGGATATGCAAGCTGCCAAAAGGTACAGCTCCCTAACTTTTAATTGTAACCAGTTTCAGTACATCAAATAGTAATATTTGAACAAAGCTAAAATAATTACAAATAATAAATAACCTACAGACGCCATGATTTTAATATGTGTAGATGCGCTATTAGTAGTGTAGACTGCACAGCTTAAAAATGTATTTTTGCCTTTTTGTATAGCTTCTGTTGTGTTTCTGTTTTTAGCAAACAAAGGCTCTGCAGCCAAGACTGACACCAGTGATGCTGAGCCATACAGGTGTCTTCATGGCCTCAGTGTCATCAAAGGATGTGTTTTGTAAATCCATAGTCCACATTTTTATCCTGATGGAAGAAAGAACAAAAATTAACATTGATTTCCTTACAATGTGGGTATACACTGAAACACCACAGGCTGGTCATTTCATCAGCCAACACTGTGATTTAGCCTAGGCTTGGAATATAGGTTGACTCCATGCTTAGCCTGGTTCAGTTGGCATTTCCTTTTGTCAGACTAAGATTTTAAACATTGGGCTGGAGATGAAAGTTGCTTTCTGATACTTGCTCTTGGACATATAACTAGATATGCTGTTGCTGGAAGTTTGAGTTGGTCTGTTGAAGTACAACATGGCAGAAGTAATGTAATTTACTTCTTTATGTGCTGGTAGTACTTATTTTCCTTGTTTCATACCCCTTTTTCCTGCCTATATTAAGACTCAGCTTTGTAACCATGACTTGCCACTGTTTTATAGCAGTTTTTACTTTTCTGAAAGCTTCCCTGAACTAGGACTTGTTATAGCTTTAGTAATAACTGCATATATTTAACCCTCTTTGTGCATTAAAGTAGAATTCCAATCCAACTTTATTTTGTAGTTACAGTGGGAAAGGGTCACAACTTCTGTTAGGTGTTTATTGCTTTTTACGTCCTGTCTACCAACTAAAAAAGAAAGCTTTGGAAGTTGCACTATAAGTACACGCTCAGTACTGCTGAAATCCTTGACCTGGGTCACTTTCTGATAAAATACTTTTTTCTTTTAAATCCTCAGGAACAGACCTCAAAGAGCCAGAAGTTCCAAAAGGTGAGTTTGACTTTTTCCTCTGTATCATCACATATTTATTTCGATATTTTATGCGCAGTGTTTGATGTACTTTTTTGTAATGCCTTAGCTTGTATATGTCTATGGCAAAGTGAAGCCTCTTTCACTTTGCCATAGTAATGGAAGCACATTGCACTTAACATCCAAAAAGATATTTTCATCCTGATGTGCCGCTAAGAAAATGAAAGCTAGCAGATGATTGGTTGCTTTTGGTAAAACAATTTAAATCTTTTTTTTTAATGGAATGCAAACAAGGCTTTATATACGAACATTCATAGCTTTGGATGTAAAAATCATCTGTACGGAATATATTTGGCATTGGCATAACTCCTTTTGGAAAGCCTGTTGCTTTGTGTTATCGGTCACAGTAGACAAAGACAGGCAGCAAAAGGCAAGTTGATGATGTATGGGGAAACGAAGCAGAATAGAAAATCGAAGGAGCCGGTCCAAAAACGTTTGGGAGAAAAGTGGTGGCAGCCAAGCAGCTGTCATCACTGTTCGAGTATTCTGACAACAGCCCAGTGGGAGATTCATCCATCCAGGTTGAACGGAAAACATATAACAGTGCATGGCCAGCTTAAGATGACGTCTTCAGTCTGCTGCAATTAGGAGAAAACATCTCCTCCATCTTTCTCCCCCTCATAGTAGTAAGTTTAATAGAGTGAAGAGAGTGCCAGAAGTATGGTTGACAGTCCAGTCCAATTCTCAATCATATGACTGTGCTGCTTTCACTCTACTATCATTACTATTGGTAGTCAGGGGACCTCTTCTTCAGACCCATTGGATCAGAACTGGACCATCATATTATCACTTCTAATCAAACTGGAACAATGTAGCTTTATAGGAAGTCCCAAAGCTAAAGGTTATTGCAGGGGCTAATATGTTTAAGACATATTTGAACACAGTCAATAAGTGCAAATGTATTAGGACTTATATGACTGCATCACCCGTAAGCTAGCATCTCAATTCCTAGAAGTAGATACTGACCCAGGATGATGTCTGAACAAACATTGTGCTATCCTTCTGATGAGAAAAACAGACAAAGGCATTGTCATGGGGGGTACTGTGAGGTAATGAATACCTATAATGGTTACATTTACACATTACTTAGGATGCACATTCTTAACATAAGGAAATATATCTGATGCTAGGTCCACTTGAAATGTTTGAATATTCATTTGAGATTTTTTTTTTTTACATAAAATGTACCGTATTATGAATGTATGTATAATAAAATAAGCCTATTGACTGTTTCTCAGTTGTGTAACTACCCTCTCTTGCAGGAAACACAGAGTGGATCAAATTTGAGACTGCAGAGTATAAATTGTTTGAGCATCGATCCACATGGCTACAGGCTCAGAGGATCTGCACTTGGTTTCGGTCTGAGCTAGTGTCTGTTCACAGTCCGGCAGAGTTGGACTTCCTAATGCAAAACCTACAGAAGGTACAATATAAACCTGCATATAATCATTCCATCACAAGAGCACAACATATTTGTTTTCATGACCTGTACAGCTATAAATTGTGGAAGAGTGGGAGTGGCCACACAACGTTAATACATTTTAAAATTTAAAGTATAACTCCAGCCATCCAGCCATCCAGCCAAAACATTTTTATTTTTGTCTGTGTCCCTTTAGGGAGGGGGGAGGCTCCTGCAATTAGAGCAATGGGAGGTGGGTAGAGTGATGCAGGCTCTGCATCTCCTGGCGGCTCTTAGCAACCTGGGACGCTGTGGCTGGTGTCTTGCCCTGCTCCTGGCAACCAATGACGTTACTGGTTGCCAGGAGCTGTTATTTGTTTTCATGACCTGTACAGCTATAAATTGTGGAAGAGTGGGAGTGGCCACACAACGTTAATACATTTTAAAATTTAAAGTATAACTCCAGCCATCCAGCCATCCAGCCAAAACATTTTTATTTTTGTCTGTGTCCCTTTAGGGAGGGGGGAGGCTCCTGCAATTAGAGCAATGGGAGGTGGGTAGAGTGATGCAGGCTCTGCATCTCCTGGCGGCTCTTAGCAACCTGGGACGCTGTGGCTGGTGTCTTGCCCTGCTCCTGGCAACCAATGACGTTACTGGTTGCCAGGAGCTGTGCTTGATGCCGGTCAGAGTGTCCAAGGTTGCTAAGAGCTGGGCAGTGAGATGTGTATGGCTCGCCCAGCTCTTAGCAACCTGGGACACTCTGGCCAGAAGAAGGATGGCAGGTACACTGCAAACATTATGCAGCAGCCTGCCGACCCCCCCCTCATGACCCAAAGAGATACTGCCTGAGGCAACAGCCTCCGTCTTTCTCATTAAAGGGACGGCCCTGGTACTCGCAACAACACAAGGTGAGAGGTCCTTGTTTTGATGGCAAATTCTTTTCATTTCCTGTTGAGTATCTAGGTACAGTAATTGAGGGAAAATGTCTCTATATATGAGTGCTAAAGGTACCGTATTAGGAATTGATATAGTGTCATATTGTCCTGTGGTAAATGTAAAATACAACTAAGGAAGGTAATGCAGGTAATAAAATGCATTAACAGGATTATTAACAAAAAGGTGAAGAGTTTGGAGAAGACAGGAGAAGTGAACAATCTAGGACAACATAGCTGAACTGGAAAGTGAGCTGAATTGGATAATTTTTACAAATCAGCTATGTTGTCCTAGATTGTTCACTTCTCTTGGCTTCTCCAAACTCTTCATCCTTTTGGGAATGACCTTGTAAATGTTCCAAGGACCAGTGCATACAGTTGTTAAGTAACAAAAAAAGAAGAGGTAAGTATTATATGTGTGGCACTGCCTGCCACGTCTAATAAAGAAACAATGATGGATCAGTACCGGAAGAGGATAAGTTAGCTTAGAGGGTTCATTTGACAGTTTCAAGAGATGGAGAGTGCCAAACAATGTATGGAAAACAATAGAGTGACATGTGAAATGGGAGAAATTAAAAGAGTGAAAGTTTAATGTTGAAAGAAATTAGTGAGATCATGTATGGTGGGGCCTAAGACCCAAATTTTGGCAGAAACCACCCTCCTTAACATATGCGTACTTTCCCTCACATTGGCTGTTTTTTGCCCTGAAATTTGAAAGGTCAGTCATCCACGCAGGCACAACCCAACTGCCTAGGGGCAAATCCTTTATGGACCACTGCAGAGCTTTCCATCAATTCTTAAAGGTTGCTTGGGAGGTGGGGCACTTTATTTTATATTTTTTTTGTATTTATCCTATGCTGCTTTTTTATCCTCTGTAAGAATCTCCGGGTGCAGGAGCAGCACTGGTGGATTGGACTGCACACGTATGAAAATGACGGGAGATTCAGGTGAATTGCAGTGTTGTTAGCATTATAATAACAGATATACATTAAGTGTAACTATTATATTATAGTGTCTGATTACGTTTATTTGAACAGGTTGCTGTATGTGCTCCCTATAAATGACAATACTGTAATTTCCTTTTTAGTTTGCTTCCTTTGTGAGCTTTCTATTAAGCTATATTGTGCAAAGCCAGCAAATTGAAAATAGGTTGGGCACCAACAAATTGTTGAAGGTCAACTTTGGACTGCCATTATCTGAATGCTTTCATCAAAGATGTACACTTGATATGTGCACACATAACTTTACCTGTTGGTTTCCCAACATTTTACAGAGTTAACTAGACAAATATCTAAGTTTGTAGGTGTGTGTAGAGAGTGAATTTATAATGTGTATTGGGTTATACTCCGCACCTTAGATAATATATCTTATATGAAGCTTGTTTTTGACCACTTTTTTATAAGTATTCCACGCAGATAGGAATTTCCAGTTGAAATCTTGTTTATTCCTGGAACACAGGAGATTGCAATTTAAACTGGAACTGAAACATAAAAATATTAGTAAATAGGAATTTCATTTTACATCGGTTGATGATATTGAGTTATAGAATTTTGTTTCCTCCCCACAGTAGATGTGGCATTTTGCCTGTACACATGTAAGCCAACCTATTCAGTATGTCCTGGGAAAGGAGAGGCTGTCAAAAGTGTAATAAAAGCGGTGTAGATGTAATCTGACAATTAAACTGGGTTTTATTGGGTAAAGAGTAGTGGGTTTAAGACAACCAAGCATTATTTAGTTGAGTCTATACTTGTTCTACAAAGGTTGGCTGAAATGAATGACCTGCTGGTTTTAGTCATCATGTTAAATTGCATTTTCTGCAGATGGTCAGACAAGACTGTACTCAATTTCGTAAACTGGGCTCCTGGTCGGATAGGCCGTATTTCCAGGGAGAAGAAATGTGTGTATATGACAGCAGTTAGAGGTAAGTGGTACTTGTGTATTTGGGCTCAGAACACAACTGAACCATCTTTTTAGCAAGGGCACATCTTTTTGACTTTGTCACATGATAAGCCTGAACCCTTTGGATCGGCCACTAAAATGAGTTTACAATTGAATTTCAGTACCACGTGCCATATGAACCTACTTATTGTAGAGTCTGTTGGGTTAAAGGTCTATAACCTTATATTTTAGAATTGCGGGATGAAACAGGAGCTCCTGGAGGAACCCGCACATAGATTAATTTTAGCACTTTTTGTAGACTCATCTCTATTGAGTGAACAGAGAGAAGTTAAAGTGTATCATTAAAGTATAGTCTAAACTTGTTTTTTGTTTTAGAGTGAGGTTAAATTAGAACCCCTGTGGTTTGTGTCCCCTTTGAGTCCCTACCCCAGGGACAGAAAGTAATGGGATATAGAACATTTTAGAGTTGTCACCTCACCAGGGTGAGGGGTAATATTCTAATGGGGACACCTGTTCCAGAGACAAATAAGGTAATTTTCCCTCTTTTTGTAGAGATTTCCTATCACTTCCTGTCATTTCTCCAGAACAGGATGTGAAGGCAAAGCTCCTCAACTTCACACAAACAGCAACAAATAAATTGACAGGATTTTAGCTCTTCCCTACTCTATCCAAAACTAAAACGTTTGGGTTATATATACAGGTAAAACTGTTTTATTTTTGAGAACAAAGTTAAGTGAATGGCTGTGAGTTGTTAAATCTATTATGAAATACAAAGACAGCTAGTAATGTTGTTCAAAGGCCAAGTCCAACAAAAACTATGTTATTTAGTTGTGGATAGACTTTAGACACATAAGCACTTTAAGTCAAGTTTTTATTTCTTTTCTTGTGAAGTTTTCATGTTTGCCCGTGGCCCCATTGGAGAGATACCACAATGACCCTTTCTCACGCTATCCAAAAATAAAAACTAAAAACCTTGGCTGCAGAAGCCAGTCATAAATGGCTTCTGTAAAGCGTGATGATGTTGAAATTCCACTAGTGAAAATCTTCTGGGCTTCCAACTTTAGCTTGTCTATGCATCAGAACACCACTTTTACACCCCAAGATCAGTTACTTGTTGTTAGTCAGTGGTATTTAAAGATAAGTTCAACAATTATTTAAAATCCACCCAGCCGACCTAGCTCTCTTAATACACTAAAGATGAACCATCCCTGCCCCTTCCCAAGGGTATTTATGTATCTCCACTGGATGTGGCGGTCTCCTGCGTTGTCTGTATTCTGTCCAGTAAAAATCTAGTGCTGGACTGCCCCGTATGTGCACTGTTATCCTATAGACTTGAATTGGATGTTACTTCTGCAGTATGGGTGATTCCCAATTAAGACTAGAAGACATTAGTGCGCAGGCATGGGAAGCCGAGCAGAAGACCACCACCATCAGTGGAGATAAGTGATCACCTGTGGCCAAAAGGCAGACAGCATGGACGGCCGCCACTGTCAGATGAGGTAAGTAGACACCTGCAAGTGGAAGGGTTCAGCTTTGGATACTTAGGCGCTAGGGTTTTTTTTTTTTTTTTAATAATTACCAAACTTGTCTTATAAACTTTTTTAATTACCAAACTTGTCTTTTACAAACTTGCATAGTTTGTACTTAAAGCCCATATCTGTAATTAACTTGAAGGGTTTATACTGAAGAAGTTTCCCACCTGTAGTTCCAGAATTCGTCACTTGGCCATGTACAGTATTTGTCTTTAGTTGTATATTGCTTACCCACACAGTGCTCTTTCTGTCTGCAGGAGAATGGGGTGATCAGAAATGCGTAACTGCTCTGCCTTATATATGTAAACGGACCAACAGCACAGTGCCACCACCCACCTTACCTCCGCTCTCCCCACCCAGTGTGGGCGGCTGCCCTAAGACTTGGCTGCCATTCATGAACAAGGTCAGAACGCAGAGAAATGTAATGAAGTATGTTAAAACATTCTATTTTAATGAAGAAGAATAAAGTCAAAGTTTTTTTCATCAGCCTTGTGACTGTGTTCATTATCTTTAATACTAAAGCCTATGTCTGGCCATACACTGGTAGATTTTCGTACAAACATTCACAGGAAAAATCAGAACATTGGATAATGCCATCAGAGCCTTGACAAATGTCATTAGGAATTTAATTTTCACATTCGATTTTAGTCAGTTTCCCTAACAAAAACCATACTGACTGTTAGAATTTCATTTATTCAAGAAAACATTTCCATCCTGCTCCTTTTTTTTCATCACTAAGGTAGAAAAGGATTATTAGTTTGACCCCCTCAACTATTAGAAAAAACATTTTTTCTTACAAAATTCTACTGGTGTATGGCCAACTTAATACTTACTGGCTTCAGCTACAGTTCAGGACCCCACCCAGTTTTGTATTATAGAAAATCATCTATTAGCAGTCCTGACCTATTTTAAGAGGAGTCTGGAAGTTTTGTAGCTGTCTAAGAACAACATGTCGCTTAACTCTGCTATACTGTATGTCACTGGGTGGGCCTAGTATGACTTTGTTGATTTTTATCTCCATGTAGTGTTTTGGTGTGAGAGCAGATCGTAAGGTTGAAATGAAGACATGGCAACAAGCTCGAGATGCCTGCAAAGTCGTAAATGGAGAGATCGCCACAATTGACAACTACTTAGAACAGGGTAAGTTATACCATTAGCATTATAGCACTGGTTGGGTTTATAATCTGTCGCTGGCAAGTAACATCCATAAAAGGTGTCTATAAAATCTTTACAGCCCTTGTGTATAGTGCCTGGGGATATGCAGTAAACATTCATAGTTCTAGTTGGGAAGTGCAAATGTTGACTACAATTTTGGATAGTAATATCCACGTTGTTGGTAAAGTTATGCATGGACATTATACTATGGTTGACTCTTACTAAATGATCCCACTGAAGCTGGGAGATCTCTACCCCAAAAAGTTGTAAGAAGTCTTTGGGGCTTCCTAAAGGGCTTCCATCCAACACTTAAATATTAGCCTTTAGTGGACTTTGCCTTAAAAATCACACCCTATTTTGTATCTCTTTACTTCGCCTTCTTCAGCTTTCATTACATCCATACTTCCAAGTATTACCTCTGACCTTTGGATTGGTCTTCACAATGGACGACAAATATTCCAATGGGAAGAGGGTCAGCCTCTGGCATATGTGAACTGGGCACCAGGGTCGCCATCCAGAGAGAGCTCTTCTAATGTCAAGATGGTGAGACAATTTACATGAATCAGTACTACAGGGTTTCTAGATATCTAGAACTTGTTCATTATATAGAACACAATATAATATGCTTAAAACAAAAAAAAAATAACCTTTATGATACCTGCAGGTTAGCTGTGCTGCAATCTGGCATGGACTTCAACCACAGTTCACGGGGCGATGGGATGACAAACTTTGTTCAGAGAAGCATGGATACATCTGCCAGATCAGCAAAGGTGCGCTGTGAGTGTGAGACTACATTTCAAGCCTAGATTGCTTATGTGACAAAAAAAGAACTGAAAACCGAAAGACACCATAACAGCCAGTCAATCAGAATTCATCTATTAAATGTGTTGCATGATATGAGTTACTTCACTTTGCTTAATGCTACTGCTTTTAGCGCTGCTTGTTGAAATATATGTCCCTATGTGGTGTTTTTTGTTCTTAAAATGTTTTTTTGTTTTTCATTGCAGTGCCCTCTTTGAGCCCAGCACCCGATCCGTTTCCATTTCCACCTAGTACCAGGCTCCAGTACAGGAACAGCTCCTACCTCATTCTGCAGAAACCAATGTCATGGATTGAAGCCCGTCTGCTGTGCGAGACTCGTAATGCCACCTTAGCGAGCATCCCAGACCCCTTCCAACAGGCATATCTGACCCTTGCAGTAACCGGGCAGAAGACCCCTCTGTGGATTGGGCTGTCAAATGAAGAGGTGCCATGTTTTGTGCTTTCTGTTGAAGTATTCAACCCAAACTACAAGTTTCAAAATATAAAGTTATGTTGAATAATAATATAACTTAATGGGCCTTTTTGTGAAGTGTCACAGCGGGGGTAGACAACCTTGGAACTCTTCTGATAGTCCTGCCTATGGCTATCAGTGTCATCAAATGCCCCATGGAACCTGTAGTTCCACAACACCTGGAGTGCAGAGGTTGCCTACCCCTGATCGAAGGTAAGAAATATTCTTAGTGTCCACAGCAACTAGTCAGATATTCATTCTTCCAGTGCTGCCTATGACTATGAATTTAAGTATCCAAATGGATGGTTCTGCTAACCAAATGGTTTTTCTGCAGACACTATGGGAGGAATTTATCAAAACTGGAGCAGACAAAATCTGCAGCAGCATTCCACGCAACCAATCAGCTTCTATACTACTGATCTAAGCTATTTATATTGTAATATTTACCTAAAACAATGTTATTCCATACTTTGTAGGGTGGCCGATCCTACGCTTGGCTAACAGACGATGGGATTTCATACACCAACTGGAGGGATGGAGAACCTCAACGCCTTAGTGGCTGTGTATACATGGATGCTCAGGGAACATGGAGTACAGCAAACTGTGATCAGAAACTACCTGGAGCAATCTGCAACTACGACAGTCGTAAGTCCTTTTTTTACTCACATTTTATTATGTCTTCTCAGTTCTTTCCTTTCTCTATGGATATGTCCCAGTCCTTGAAAACATACTAGATTGACACTACAGTGTGAGTATTAGTGCTCTGATTGTCTTACATTGTAGAACCTCTGCAATGCCTGAATTCTGCTCTGCAGGGGAGTACCGGAAAGTAATATATAGTTTAAACGCTTTCAGTGTTTTAATGATTTTTTATTGGATAAAGGCAGGTGGTAAGTAATTTTCTAACTTGTCAATGAGTATTGATAGTAGCCCTCACTGACCAAAAAGGAGACTTGGGAGGTGAGATGGGCAGAACCAAGTAAGTTCTGTTATTGTCAGTATACACTGACATTAACTCTTTTTATGCCTTTAAAGTGCCCAGATTTGTGATCGGTCTACCCTAGAATTATTTAGTCTTTTTTTGCCATTTGGCAGGGATAAGTATAGGAAAAATGAGAGCACCACAGCATTCTCTTTAAGTGGGTTTTATTCAACATGGTACTGGTGTTGTTTTAGTCTGACCTTTTTTAAAACTGGAGGATTTACATTATCATGGTCAATGGACATGCATGTTCCTTGGCATCTCAAGAGTGCTTCCTGGGTTGGATAAACTGGTTTCTGAAATCCTACATTGATCTGTTCATCCCAGCTTTCACTCCGCCCTTGCATTTTGGCACTGCCCTGCCACGTAAAACATTGTAACATGACATTAAGTATAAAAGCCTTGGCTTCTTCAAGTTTAACAAAGTTAGCTCTTGAGATCCTACAGCTGTGAGTTATGGCACTTTGTTTTATTCCTAACTTAAGTGCTCTCTTTGCCTATGACATTTCCTACATTTTGTGGAATTGAAAGAGAATCTAAACCCTTACTGATCCACATTTCGTTTGTTAAATTACTGTGTATGGTGATTCCATCTCCTTTAGCCCTTTTTAGCCACTTTCTGTCTATATGTACTCACTCCAGTGTCAGCTGCACATCATTGCTCTGGACCAGCTACCAGATAATGACAAAGGTGGACTATGTCTGCGTAATGTGTGTAGACACGGCCAATTTTAGTTTCCACCAGTGGTATATATGACAACAAATGCGTACAGTTGGCAGACAGTTGTCACCGCATAATATAAGCTATCAGAGCACGACAGTATCACCAGGCATTCCTAAAATGAAAAACTGCAGATTTATAAAGATTACTAACCGTTTTGGAAATTACATTATCATGTGAAACTGAACGTAAGATGTTAGCAATTGGGTTTAGATGTACTTTAAAGAAGAACTCCAGGAAATGTAAAAGTGAACCCTTGCAATGGGGCTACCCCGCACTGCAAGGGTTAGTTGCGCATTATGGTCTAGGGGTTAAATAAAGAAAATCATCTTTAATGAGGGTAGGAGCTGTAAATCTGGTATAGCAAAACCCAGTGTTTCTCTAGTTGAATTTATGAAATCTGGACAAACATCAGTTGGGCAAGCCCCATAAACCATATAAAGACCATGATCCCTGCGTTTGAAGCTACTGGAGATATCTCTGTGTTCCGGATAAGAGGGAGCTGAAACAAAGTAATGATTTTGGGCAAAAGAGTTAAACTATTCGCTTGTAGAGAAAGGCTGTTCAGTGATTATTTACAGGCTCAAAGAATTGGAGAGGATTGTTTGTAGTCTCAAAATATATCAGAAATCTCTGATGGTTGTTAAGGGAGGTGGTGCTGTAGATACCTATTTAGTTCTGTGATTAACTATGGCAGCACCTCCCTGAACAAGAAATTCATCTGTGCAATGCTGAGCTATAAAGGCTGAGACTTCAAACAACCCTCAGCTCCTTTAGAAGTTAATGAGATGAGGGTTGTAAATCTCTGTACAGCCCCTGCCTCTGAGTATTAGAAGAAAGAGCTTAACTCATGGAGAACCTCTATAAATGTAATATCCTTGTCAAGAATTAAATTGAATGCAAAAAAACTGCAAAGATTGGTTGTTCACATGTCTACAGATATTAGAAAAATGTCTGCTTAGGCATTTACAGGCAACTTCAGAAATGTTTGTATGTCTTGTAGGCATTTTCCAATATCCCATGGGCAGCACTGAAAACATGATATGTTTCTATGTAGCCTCATGATAGTCAAGAATCGAAAGTAGAAAAAAAGGCAAGAATTATCCACAGGTACCGCAGAGTGCTGGAGATGCAAGGAACATAAGGGCACGGTTCTGCAAAAATTTGTTTTTGGCAATGTCATAGACAGAGGCCCTTTTGGAACAGGTCAGGCACCATGCCAGACATAGAATGACAAAAAAGGAGAGCACCCACTCCATGTGAAGGATCGTTTATTAATTTGCTTTTAAACATTGGTAATGCACTCACGAGAAAAGTGACACAAGCGTATTCAATGGCTCCCCTCACACTCACAGGAGGCTATCGCTCATCAGAAGCCACAGCGCAGCCAAGTCAGCTCACGACCTAAGTCATCTTCCAGCAGCAAGTGGCAAGGGTTTTTGCAAGGGTACCCTTGCCACTTGCTGCTGGAATACCTTTATCCCGCTGGGTGAATGTAACTTCCTCTCTCTGCCATGAAAAACTGGCATCCATCACCAAGATGGCCCCCGGCAGGTAACAGCGTGTGACGTCATCTCGCGTATGCAAATGCGTCACATGTGGGGGGGGGGGGGTGTCACCTGGTACCCTCTCCGGGTGACACCCTGGCTTTGGACGCCCCTGGTGAAGAAGAAGAATCAGCTGTTTCCCTAAAGGCAGGCCTGTGCTTGAGGCAGAGCTATGTAAATTTTAAAATGAACAATAATACAAATCCTATCACAGGTAAAACAGCTCCCTTGTGTGTATTTCATCTTTGTGTATATCTGTTTGCCTTAAGTTCAAATTTAAACAATTAGATTAGAAAGGCAGTGCCATTGCTCTTCAATAAACTATGCTTGTGCTCTGAAAATTCTGCATGCATGCATATACAGTACTATGAACTATACCAATGGATAAAATTGGTACAGTACTCAGCTTTTTCATGCGGTACACCACTGCCCTGAATAGGCTGTATTTCAACGAAACCTAAAAGAATTCACTCTGATAATACTTACTGCAATTTTTACCTGCATAACCTTTTAAAACCCCCAACCAGGATTGCAAAGAAACATATTATCCTTACCAAGAGAAAATTATGGGGTGGGTTGTTGCTGCATGGACCCAACAGGACAGGGGAGAACTCGGTGGGGGCACATGGGGATTCGATTCTTCAACATGCAGGAGATACCTTCCATTGCTGATCATGGCCTCATTGTTAATAATCCAGAAACAAAAAGGATGGTGAGAGAATATGTCATGGAGCAGGGTTCTTTGGATTCAATGATGCCACAAGAACTGACAGCAGCTGTGGAAAGAGTCAACTAACAGAGGCAAAATAGAAAGCTGCAGTCTCCTGAACTACTGTATCCACATTGAGATGGATGGAGGCTCACTGCCCACATGGCAGATAGCATGGATATACACCCAATGTCTTAACATGTCTCCTGTTCTCTCTTTCCTTAAACAGAATCTACCAAAAGCCATAAGTGGAGCTTTAACAACAGCTGTCCCAACTCAATAGGTGATTCCTCATGGATCCCATTCCGTGACTACTGCTACTCCTTCCACATGGAGGTCAACATTAGCCAGAAGGATGCCACCAAAACATGCCAGAAAGGTATTCACTGATAGCAATATCTAAAGCCTAGTTCAAAGTTTTTGACCCATTTAATATTAAACCATATAGAGACCCTGTCACTAGCAAATCTAGTATTATAAATGCTTACCTACAGTACTTTTTATTTCCATACATGTTTTCATTATTCAACTGCAATGTGCCATTATACTTAGGGATAGTTGATTCCATGGATCTTCCAGGAAGAGTTGATTTCTTGGCCCAGTCACGGTTTCCCCTCCCTCCTTGCATGTCATGACCCTCTCCTCTACTGGGAGTGTCCAATTACTGTTTTTGCTGGCCCAGCTCCTCTGTCCCTCCCCTCCATTCCTTACATAACCTTTTATGTTGCTGCTGGGGGAGGAGTGAAGGAGAATACTATAGAGCAGGGGTGGCCAAACTTCGGCCCTTCAGCTGTGGTGAAACTAAATCCTATAAGTAACTGCCTCTGGAAGTCATACTTGTGGCAGTCAGTCGTGCAATGCCTTATGGGATTTCTAGTTTCACCGCAGCTAGAGGGCAGGCTTGAATGACAGCTCTGAATCTGATAGGGATGCTGACATCACAACCAAGATGGCAGCACCCAGCAGCAGTCTGAGGTCTCTTGAGTTTACAATAGGGTGGAATTTACAGGTGAATAAAATGCACATTTGATCTTATGGTGAGATTGTTGCTGATCTGAATGGTCTGGTGATGGGGTGTAGTATCTATTAAGGATTTTAATGCATCTCAACTGCAGAAACTGTGGTACGATTTGCAAAATAGAATTACTTAGAGGAAAAAAGGCCAAGTAACATAAACACATGTGGAATAATGTTCAACTGATAATGACATGCGTTAACTTATGCAGGTTTGGTATAATCCACTCACATGAACGTGTATTACCTCAAGCAGATGTAGTGCAGTACTCTCTCAAAGTCCTGTGTCCTTGATACTGGTATCTTGAAATAGCAACGCATGTTTTGTATTCCTTCATACATTTTGTGGTATATTGCATAAGTCACTCAATGGCCTGTATTACATCATACAGGTCTAATGCATCCATTCATAAGGAAAATCCTATCAATAGGGGAATGTGTCACACGCATATAAGTAAATTATACTTGCGGTTGTGTGGATCCTCACTGGAAGCAAGGTAAGTTCTTTGGGAAGGCTGATCCCTGCAGGATTCCTGGAGAGTGCTCTGTGCAGTCTGGTGTATGGCTGCAAGGGTGGAAATGCAGACCTAAACTTTGGATTGCAGCAGCAGGCTTGATTTTGTAGAGCTGATAATGCAGATTGCACACACAGGGCTGCAGCAGCAGGTTGGGACTTTGCAGGGATAATAATGCAAGGAGTGGACACAGGAATGCAGCAGCAGGTTTGAACAGCGCAGGCTTCACACAGAGTATGGTTGCATATTGGATCACTCAGAGAGCTCACACTGGGAATTGTTTGTAGAGATGAGATTGCTGAGAACACACATGCACAATTCGGCAGTAGTGGATTAGAACGTGATAAATCTCACAGGAGTATTAGCTTGCCACAGATGGGAAGTGAGACGAGGTGAGACTCCATGGGTGTTGATTAGCTCTCAAGCAGGAAAGGAGAGCGGTGGCTGTGTGAGACAGATCCAATGTCTAAAGGTGCCCACACACCTTGCGATAACCGTGCGATAATCGTGGGAAATCCTGCGATCGTACGATTATTGCAAGGTGTGTGGAAGGCGTGCGACCTCTGCTACTGTAAGGTCGCACGACTTTTATCTCAGGAACATGTTTGAAAACCAGCCGAACATCGTACGATTTTCGGCTGGTTTGTGGCATGTTCGCAAGATAAAAGCCGCATGGGCCGGTGTGCGCAAGCGCACACTGCCCGTTTAGCATCGCGGTCATCGGAAGCCCAACCCCCCGGCGGGGCGGTGTGTGCCCAGCATTACAAATTACACAGACGCCGACTCCGGAACTTCATGGCCTAAAGAGGAATAGATCAGGTGACACGGCGGGACCTGATTGGTTGAGGGGTGGAGCTCTACTCTGATCCTGGAAGGTAAATATATTACATGGGGTTTCTTTGCACTCCCAAAATAAGCTATAGTGTTGCCGATCCATTAATAAGCAGATTTTTTAAGTTCAGGCAAGTAAAAATAGTGCATATACCTTGAACCGATCTTATAAATGATCCCCCTTGCTGTTTTGCATTTGCTCCACTGTTCACACAAAGAACTTTCATAGGAGGACTATTATTAAGAGGACTATTAGGACAGAACTACCTTCATGTGTGGTTTGCATGTATCCTGTGGGAGCACTGTAATGGGCTGCAATGGAGGTGGTGAGCCATGTTTATTTAAAATAAATAAAACACGCAGGGCAGTTTATAACCTTGTGCATTTCTAACAAAAACATTTTTAATAAAATAATAAACACAATAATTCCCTTTAAATCACTGTTTTAGCTGGTGGTGACGTTCTGACCATCGTAGATGAGACAGAAAACCTTTTCGTCTGGGAGCACCTGCAGACATTTGAAAGCCAGATACAAGGAGCCTGGCTTGGCATGTCCTTCAGTATGAAAGGTAATACTATATGCAGAGGGTAATGGGTAAAAGGAGGCCGATGGGCATGAGGCCTAATATGCCCAGATGTGACAAGCCATTCATTTTTTATCCATTGTTGGCTGAGCTAAAAGAGATAGTACAGTATATTATCAGCTTACTTGTGACCTTGACTTAACATCCTGTATGTTCTTGCATTGCAGAAGGCTCCCTATTGTGGAATGATAACACGCCGGTGAATTACTCAAACTGGGGTCAGCAAGATTCAGGTCCCAGCTTGCTGAGTCCAAATTCCTGTTACTGGATTGAAGGCAGCAGTGGAGTATGGGGTCTGGGTTCTTGTACCAATATCAGAAAGGGAGTTATATGCAAACTGTCTAGAGGTGAGCTGAGTCTTCACACTTTCAGGGCTGACACAGATATGATGAGTAAAACCGAATATTGCATGGCACGAACTGTAATAGAATGATTGTAAGTAATTTTACCATGATAGTATTTAGTGATTAGTGCTACCTATTTAGGATTTAGATAGCGCCAAGTCGCCAACAGTGTGCAGCTCTTTACAATACACTAGGAGACAGTACAGTTACAATACAGTACAAGACAATATGGTTAGGAGATTAGGTTAACAGGTACATTTAGAGGTTAAAGCTCAATTCCTGATAGATACAAAAATACATAAAAATGGAAGACCTGCTTTACTGTCAATATTCGATTCCCCAAACACAAGTATCTTGAAATAAAACTTGATGACTAAAATTTTAAAGTAGGAAAACTGGATTTTGGCGCTTCTGGGGAGCGCAGGTGACATCACCGTGGCTCCCCGCTGCCTCCTAAGAAAGCTAGGCATTTGGAATCCAACAAGAATGTGCTCATGCAATGCTGTACAATGTGTCTCCGTGTAATGTAACTTTAACAATTCTAAAAGAGTAGCATAGACTATAATTATGTCAATTGCTGTTTCCTTCAGTTCCTGATCGTCTCTTTCAATGAAGAGGCTCTTAGAGAACTGACATCAAGAGACAGGCCATTTCTGGCTGAAAACTCAAGATACTCTGATAGAAACCATGTGACTAATGCCGCTGCATCGGTTACTTCACCAGGCACTATAGGAAGTAGTATAATTCTTTCAGCAGATGATACTTTGTTCAGATCTTCTATTTTTCCAGATTATAATGTAGGCTAAACCTTAAAACAAAGCTGCATTAATATGTCATTGTAATATCTGCTTTAAAGTTTATATTGCAGATAATGATTCCTGTTTTAGCAATCCATAACTAAACATGTGTTTTGTTTATCTCTTCTTTGTTCAAATTCCGGCTTCTTATTAGCGGAGGAAGACACCGTTGCAAAGTCTAGTAAGTATTATTTTAGTGATTAAGAACAACTCCATTACAACTGTAACATTCTGGATTTCCCAGTACTTTCTGACCCAGTGATAATGGTCACCAGGGCAAATAATGACTTGGATTCCCCAAAAGATGAGTTTTTGTTAGTGCTATAGTATATATACTTTTAAATTACCAAGGGGGGACTATTTGAAAAAATGGAATAAAGAATATAGGAACAAAGGTAGCCCATAGTGACCAGGCAGGTTTCATCTTCTATTCTCTGTAAAATTAAACAAGAAATCTGATTGGCGCTGTGCCATTGCTAAGCAAAGTAACAGGTTTGCTTTAAAGGAGGCACAGAAGACAGGCTTTACTCACCTTCCTTGACCCTGATCCACTGCTTCAGCCCCAAGAAATTCCCAGTAATTGCATTCATGGAGTAATACATGACAGTCCCCCTGCCGCCCCATAATGCAGTTTGGGGTTCTTGAGCAGCCGTCTGCCAGGTCATGCCTGACATCTATGAACAAAGAGAGGCTTGCAGTACCCGGTGCGGGTCTTGACTTTCAGAAAGCGGAAACTTGCAAATGGATGTCGGAGAGCTCTGACATTGAATCAAGGTGACAGGGAGCCTGGGGAAGGTGCCTTCTATAGTAATAGTACAGGTTTGCTTTAAAAGACGTATTTCTAAACTATTGTTAAATTCAGGCAGGTCTTAGTTTCTGTTGTCTGCTATCACAACCAATAGGGCTGTATTTTGTTTGGCTTTTCAACTGAGCTACCCTTGTCATATGTTTGAGGTAGTTTCTCCGTATTTTACTATAGAGAATCCACTAGAAAACAGATGATAAAACCCTCCCGTCCTTTGCTGTCTAATTCACTTGGAGACCTCACAACCAGCTAAAAAAAAACATTGATTTCTGGGAGACTCTGTTGATTGTGATCCTTTATTTACTACAAAGATATGCCTTTCTTCCCCTTGTTTCTCTTTCCCCCAGGGTGCTTGCACACCTTGCACTTTAGGTCCCATATCCCCTTGAATTGGTACAATATGACTTTTGGTAGGTGAATACACTATCATTTGGCCTTTACCAGCCCTTGGTGCAAGGATACTGAGACATTGACCCTGTGGTTCCGATTCTTGGCCAACTATCTCCTCCCCATTTACTATTTTAGACCCGTGAGTAGGGATATTGGGCCTAATACTTGTATGAGACCTATTACAGCCTCTTATGGGTATCTCTTAATCTGAATTTCCACTGGGAGTGTCTCCCCCCTCCTCTTTCATTACCATTCTGTTTTGATCGGTGAATGCTGTCTTGTATTCTTTTTTGCTGTTAGTATCATTGTTTTTCTTTTGTATGTAACTAAAACTCTGAATAAAAATATTTGCTTAAAAACCAAATTGAAAACGTAACTGGCAGATTTGCTCTTTATCTGTATGTTAATATTTGGCAATTTCACTTTTAATTTTTTATAATGAACTATTTTCTTGCAGTTTTACCACCGCACAGCACGGCAGTGGCAATAGTCGTCCTCTCAACCTTTGCCCTTTGCATCTTTGTGGTTGTAATCATCTACCTGTACCGGCGCAGAAAACTTGCGGCTGAGCAAGGAGCATTCGAAAGTGCAAGATACAGCCGTGCCAATACTGCCCCGGGAGGATCAGCTGATAAGAACATACTTGTGTCAGACATGGAAATGAACGAGCAGGAATAAGACAGGGTTAAAGTGACGTCATGTTAAAATACAAAGCAGAGGGGTTGGGTCGTTTAAGAGGGTGCAGGATGCCCCTTTTACTGAAAATAAATTTGTACACTGTCAGTGTTATTTGGGGGCTGTCGTACATTGCTGAGCAATGGTTTTCGAGCTGCTCCGACATCAAGAAGCCATAACAGTACTGCCACCTTACTCCCAGCAGCCTCCCTGCCATTGTAAACTCCAAAGCAGACCTCTCTTTGAGACTGGGGGGATCAAATTGGGCTTAAGCTGTGTTCACTCTAAATTTCTGAGTTTAACAATTACTGTAACTTTGTGACCAAAATTTAGGGCTTGTATTTTCTATGTGGCATTGAGACTAGTCCAGTGTTTCTCAAAGTGTGGGACATTTACCACTAGTGGTCAATGCCTTCCATCTGGTGCCTACCACTGCTGGTCACCCTGCTTCCTCTTTTGTCCATGAGCATATAATGTTAGGGAATAGTTTCACACACTAGAGGAAGCACGGTCTTTTAAAGTACTACTCTATGTATGTATACATCAAACCGGTCCACATAATTCAACACGTGTAGAAGAATTTACTAAAATTGACCTGTGGAGTTCCACTTCTCCAGATAAGCAGGCCGTAACTTCTTAGGCCCGAAGCAGGAACACATGAGATGCTCAGCTCCCATGATTCAATAGGAACTCTCCATCCTATGCTTCATGAGTTATGATCATGCAGTGGTGGAGGTTGGCACAACATTGCTCCCACTGACTCCCCATTTCTAAAAGCAGGTACAGACAGCAAATAATTTAGGTAAACATTCAGAAACATTTAGAAACTGTAAAAATATATTAATCTAGACCTGGGTTAGAAATATTTCACTTGGCGCCCTCTTAATGCATGGTCAACATTGGGAAACATTGGACTAGTCTATACTATAGGTGTTTTACACAAGTTTACATATGTTTATCTGTCCTTTCTTCTTCTGATGTCTCATTAGTAATGCTTCACCTTTATGGCATCTCTTACTTTTTGTTTTTTATTAAAAGGACCAAAATTGTGCTATTTTACCACTGCTGTATATACCCGCTTATACTGCACCTTGTCAGCAAACAAAAAAAATGCACATATGCTAAGGGTGAACACAGCTAATCCTTGCCTTTAAAGCCACTGGGAGAGATGTCAGTAGATATATCAAGGATGAACCGAAGCTAGCCTGCAGCCCATGGCTAGTAAATGTATGTGTGCCCCTTGCCTCCATGAGCCATGTTTGCCAAAGTGCACCTTCTGTTAGAAAGGCAAGGGTTAATCCAGGAGTCTCACATCCAGAGCACCGTGTGCTAAAATAGGGAGTCAGGCATCAAAATACTATGTATGTATACCCATATGTCCGGGTATGACGTATTGGTATATTTTCAATGGCAATAAACATGACCGCATTCACGTGTAACATCATCTCTTATTTGTGTGGTGTGTGTGTGTGTGGATGACATTGTCCATCCGTGTTGTCACTTCAAGCACCAACCTTTCAACAAGGTCTGTACGCTGTATGGAGTGCAGGTGATTTTGTATTATCGTGTGGATGACATTAGATGCTTAAAGTGAGCATGTCAGCAACTTTACAAGTCTGTTTGAATGCAGTCTGGACATATCACAATACACTGCAGCATGATTTTGGGGAAACGCTGTACCTTTATTCAACAAATAGCAATCATTGGGCTCCAGTCAAATTACTTTGCCTAGGCTAAGATTATGCCATCAGTCTACTGAAGGCAGAAGAAGGCATTTCCTTAGTCTTCTTTCTCCCAGTGATTAGACTACACATCAGGTTTAGGCATCTTCAGCACTCCAGCTGTGGTGGAACTGCAAATTCCATCATGCCTCTGGGAGCTGTGGCTGTCAGAGTCTTGCAATGCCTAATGGGACTTGTAGTTCCACCACAGCTGGAGTGCCAGCGTTGCCTACCTCTACAGTACATTGCACCCTTGTTGCAAGTCACATGGTAAGAGACTGCAGCAGGATCTGATCAGTGTCAGGCATTTGTGACCAAAAACTGCACAGGCACCAAGATTTACATGATTGTGTAATCTCACAAACAAGATCTCTATCCAGACCAGGGGCGTTACTAGAAATCACAGGGCCCCATAGCAAAATTTTGTATGGGGCCCTGTAATTTCTAGTTACGCCCCTTGCAGTGCCTACCTGAGATCCTACATAGCTCACCTGAGAGTGACCCTGCAGAGCTCACCAGCCTTCTACACCAACGGGCCCCGCCTCCTCCTTGGTTGCCAGCGGGCCCCGCCTCCTTCACCGCCGCCAGGCCTGGCCTCCTCATCCTTTACCACCGCCGCTGGGCCCCGCCTCCTCCTCTGCTGGCTGTCACTGACTTGTCAGAGATCTGGACAGCGGCACTTTCCTCCTCAGTGACAGCCAGCAGTCTGCAAAGGTCAATCCATATCCCCTAAGACCCCGTTCACATTGAGCGATTTATCGCGCGGTAATTCCCGCGATATCGCGGCAATTTACAGCGCGATATCGCTCTCCAATGCTTCTCAATGGGGCAAAGGGTCCTGCTGTCGCGGGTCGTGTGTCGATACAGCAGAACCCTTTTTGGAGCGGATTTAGTCGCGATTCAAGCTTGCTCAATGCAAGTATTTGCGCGATATCGCGCAAAATGCAAATTGCGCAACAAACGCGCGATTTGCGAACCGCTCAATGTGAACGGGCTCTAAGGCCCCATTCACACTCCGCGATATGCAAATCGCGCGTTTGTCACGCGATTTGCATTTTGCGCGATATCGCAAGATTTGCCGCGCGATGTAGCGACACACGACCGGCGACAGCAGGACCCTTTGCCCCATTGAGAAGCATTGGAGAGCGATATCGCGCGGTAATTTGCCGCGATATCGCGGGAATTACCGCGCGATAAATCGCTCAATGTGAACGGGGCCTAAGAGTGAGTACTCACCCCTGGTTTCCGACTGTAACAGACAGCCCCACACGTTGTATTTGACCGAAGTAGATTGATCCGGTGTTAATTACCGGCACCTTCTCTGCCGTCAGTTCTCCAGATACAAAGCACCCGTTTCTCTCATGCAAGGAAAGAAAAAATCCTTCATAGTGTAGTCATTCCAAAGGTAGTTTATTCGTAATTTTAAAATCCAAAAGCAGTGAAACACTAGAATTAAACATTTATTCATTCACTTTGATTCACACAGGATCAACTTATGTTCACGAAAAGGAATTTTGGTCATTTATGATTGATTTTGCAGCACATTTGGTATATGTGAAAATCCGCCTTATGTACATTTATTGTTTGTTTAAAATTAGCGCTGTTGAGTTTTAAATATTTCATTCACTAGACCTCTAGGGGTCTATATCACAGCAGCTTTTTGATTAGTATTGGTCAACACATTTACGATTTGTTATTCTGTAGATTAGCGCTGCCCATTTAATTAAAACACTCTTTCTCCTCCTGCCCTCGCTGTAGGGAGTAGTAGGGAGATATGAAGAGTGAAGTCCAGGTCTGGGAGTGCTCTGATCCTGCAGATGCGCTTTTCTCTGTACCACCCCTCTCGCTCGGCACGCCATCCCTGCTGACCCCTTGACCCCTTTTGTACACTAAGTTTGGCGGCTGCGAGGCCCTCATGATTGCGAGGGCCTTAGGCGGGCGCATAACTCGCCTCATTTGGAGTGCCACAGAGAATCAATTGCAACGCAATGCACCATAGCGCACGATAGCCTGCCTTTAGCGCAACGCCACAGTGTGAATAGTCCCTGAAATAACTGAAATCTGATGTATGTAATAGTCAGAACTAGATGATGCTGGGCGTCCTCCTGCCTGGTAATGGAGAGGGCTCTGTATGACTTGCTGCAGCTTCTAATGCACATTGTGAGAGGCTCACAGGAGGGACATTTATCAATTATAAACAGGAGCATTGGAAACGATGACCATGATGGTTCCCAGTCAAAGTTTAACGACGCTTACAACTAAAAAATGTAAAAAATAACCAGGTAATGAAGGGGATGTAAGATGGTGGTACTGAAGTGGTTAAAGCCCGTGACACACTACATGTGAAGCTGCACGGAGCAAAGCAAAGCTGCGCGGCGCAGACATTCAAATGCAGAGCTCGAGTAGCAGAGCACGGCGAGATGAAAGACTTCATCTGCAGCCAATCAGCTCACGCGTAAGAACTCAATGGGGTTCGAGTCCTGTATATACATGCGAACCAATTGGCTGAAGATGATATTTTTCATCTCACCATCCTGTGCAATACGAGCTTTATCGCGCGGTAATTCCCGCGATATCGCGGCAAATTAGCGCGCGATATCGCGCTCCAATGCATTTCAATGGGGCAAAGGGTCCTGCTGTCGCGGGTGGTGTGTCGCTACAGCAGGACCCTTTTTGGAGCGGATTTAGCCGCGATTCAAGCTTGCTCAATGCAAGCTTGAATGCGATATCGCGCGGCAAATCTCGCGATGTCGCACAATATGCAAATCGCGCGACAAACGCGCAATTTGCATATCGCGCAGTGGGAACGGGGCCTTATGCGCGCAAGAGGAAACTGCAAGACACACTGCACGCAAAGATCCGCACGCCTCTGCTTCCCTTCATCCTTAGCCAATCGGTTCACGCGTAACAACTCAATGGACTTTGTATCCTGACGTGTGGGTTTATACGCTCAAGCCGATTGGCTGAAGATGACATTTTTCCTCTCAGCACGTTCAGCTATGCTAGCTCTTGCAAGCTGACGCTCCAGATCGAAAATGTAAAGACACAGTAAAGGCGAAGGTCTGCACGCCGCCGCATCCCTTTGCTGCGCACCACTTTGCATGCAGTGTGTCACAAGATTGAGGCATGGGCTTGAGGCAAGCTGAGAGTGCACTTTAATGGTGATGGTGGTCAGATTTTTCCCACATATCAGTCTGCAATTTGATGTCTATGTCCAGCTTTTAAAGTGTAAGTTAGGAATTATCTCAAAGAGGCTCCTCATTGAAGTACAGCGAAATGACTATTGTCCCCATAGCAGTTAGTGTATAAAGCCCCCTGTATGTGTGTGTGGCCGTTCAGTGCAGTACATAAAATAGAACACTAGATGGCGCCGCTCCCCACAGCATACAACGGTGAGAGGGAGTTTCCCGCCCTCAGTCACCGTGAGGTAAATGAGAGATGTCTGTGACATGTGCTGTCCATGCAGAGCTGCCAGCACAGGTGAGGCGATGTACAAACACCAAATATTATTATTTTCCTTCATATATTTATATTCTTACCTATATCTGTTTTGTCACAAGTATGGCTATTTCCAGACGGGCTTGAAGAACAGCACATCATTTTATACTTCTCTTGACTTGAAGTATCTTTCTAATTATGACGTATTTACATAGTAAATACAAGTTTATATAGTAAATGTAGCTATTTTTTTATTACCAATTATATTTTTTTAATCTTTTATTTGCTTTTGTTAATCTCTTAATAGCATATTCCTTTAGTTCATTTTATCATACTCCAGCTACCATATTCCTTTATTCCACTGTATTATTCTCCAAATACCATATTCATTTATTTCATCTTATCATTCTCCAAATACCATATTCCTTTATTCCACCATATCATTCTCCAAATACCATATTCCTTTATTCCACTGTATTATTGTCCAAATATCATATTCCTTTATTCCACTGTATTATTCTCCAAATACCATATTCCTTTATTCCACCATATCATTCTCCAAATACCATATTCCTTTATTCCACTGTATTATTGTCCAAATATCATATTCCTTTATTCCACTGTATTATTCTCCAAATACCATATTCCTTTATTCCACCATATCATTCTCCAAATACCATATTCCTTTATTCCACCATATCATTCTCCAAATACCATATTCCTTAATTCCACCATATCATTCTCCAAATACCATATTCCTTTATTATCCCTTGTAGTGGTGATACTGGGTTGCATTGCGGCCGGCTCACTTTGTTGTGGGGCGGGAGGGGGCGTGGTGGTACATTGAAGTGAATGGCACCGCACGGGAATGGGTGGCACATCACTGCCTGCGGTCCAGTCAGAAAAAATGCTGCATTTTTTCTGACCAGACCAGAACGCAGGCATGATGTGCCACCCATTCCCCTGCGGCCGATTGCATTGCGACCGGAGGGCGTGGCTTACGGTGCCATTCACGACCACCACGCCCCCTCCCGCCCCACAAAAAAGTGAGTTGGCTGCAATGCGATCCAGCGCGTTCTGGCCAGAAACGGGCTGGAACACACTGGGGGGGGGGGGGGGTTTTATAAAAACTGGAGCAGTTGCGCATGCCAACCAATCAGCTTTTCTCTTCAATTTGTTGAGTTAAGATTTGAAAATGAAAAGGTGGATGGCTGATTGGTTGCCATGGGCAACTGCTCCGGATTTTGTCTGCTCCAGTTTTGATAAATTCCCTTCGCTGTGTCTGGGGTAAATGGGCCCTTAGACCCATCCTTCCAGCCTCTCTCCCCCCTCTGTTGCAGCAGTCTTAGGTCCTGTAAATCCTCACTTTCTATACACAGTGTATAGACGTCAGAACACCGAGGAAGATTCCAATGCCGCAGCAAAGGGGGAGACAGGTTTGAGGATTATGTTTCTTGAGGATTGAGGTAGGGATGTGGCCAGCTATAATTTTATACTTTTTGAACCTAGACAAAAACAAGCATTCGACCCTTGCAGTGCGGGGGTGGCCCCACTGCAAGGGTCCATAAACAGTAGGGATGCAACGATACCGGTATTTTGGTACCGAGTACGAGTACCGATAATTTTTTCCGGTACTCGCCGATACCAATTACCCAGTAACGGAAGTCCCATTCAGGAAGCCAGGTGGCGTGTAATAACTCACCACCTGGCTTCCTGATTAGCCGGGCAGCGTGTAAAGAGTCGCCACCCGGCTTCCCGATTAACAAAAAAGTCCCCTCTTACCTTAGTATGTGCAGCCTGTCATCCCCCGGGGCCTCTCCAGCGAGAACGCGGCCGGAACCGTCTAGCCGGCCAATCAGGAAGCCGGGCGCCGTGTTATGATGCGACGCCCTGCTTTCTGATTGGCCGGGAGGCCGGCTCCATGCTCTCTTATCATGAGATGACGAGGGAGCATGAAGCCAGCTTCCTGGCCAATCAGAAAGCAGGGCGTTGCGTCATTAGACGGCGCCCGGCTTCCTGATTGGACGGCTCGGGCTGGGTACCGGACGAAGGCCGCATTCTCGCTGGAGAGGCCCCGGGGGTGAAAGGCTGCACATACTAAGGTAAGGTAACCTTACCTCACGAGGCCAGCTTCCGGTCAATCTTTACTGATGGCCTAAAATTCAACTTAAACTCATTACTGATCACTATCAGAATTTTCATGATCTTAGCTGTATCTCAAGTAACTTCATATATGTATCATCCCCTCCGCTCCTCCC
>NW_017307540.1:23422-44142 GCF_000935625.1 Nanorana parkeri | reverse complement strand
GCGACGCCCTGCTTTCTGATTGGCCGGGAGGCCGGCTCCATGCTCTCTTATCATGAGATGACGAGGGAGCATGAAGCCAGCTTCCGGGCCAATCAGAAAGCAGGGCGTTGCGTCATTAGACGGCGCCCGGCTTCCTGATTGGACGGCTCGGGCTGGGTACCGGACGAAGGCCGCATTCTCGCTGGAGAGGCCCCGGGGGTGAAAGGCTGCACATACTAAGGTAAGGTAACCTTACCTCACGAGGCCAGCTTCCGGTCAATCTTTACTGATGGCCTAAAATTCAACTTAAACTCATTACTGATCACTATCAGAATTTTCATGATCTTAGCTGTATCTCAAGTAACTTCATATATGTATCATCCCCTCCGCTCCTCCCAAGACCTCCTGCTCTCTAGCTTCCTCGCCAACTCCTCCCATGCTCGCCTCCAGGACTTCTCTAGAGTCTCTCCCATCCTTTGGAACGCCTTACTCCAACCTGTCCGTCTATCTCCCACCCTGATTGCCTTTAGGTGATACCTTAAGACTTGTCTCTTCAGGGAAGCCTATCCCACCTCAACCTAATCACTCAACCATCACGTTCTTAAAAAGTCCATCCCCATACAGCTACCTCCTTATGTATCACTGGCCCCTCCCTTTTAGATTGTAAGCCCTCAGGGGCAGGGCCCTCCTTACCATCTTGTCTTGAATTGTATTGTGATTGTAATGTCTTCCTTATATTGTAAAGCGCTGTGCAAACTGTTAGTGCTATACACTGAGTGGCCAGATTATTATCAGTACTACCCCATCAGTACTTCGTTGGTCCGCCTCGTGACTCCATGAGATGTTGAAAGGTGATGCGAGGAATCTGACACTGCACTGTTGCCCTTCTGTTGTCTTGTACCAGTCTTGCCACTCTCCGTTCTGCCCTAACATTGACTAGTCGCTGACGGCCACATCTCTTGAACATTTAACGAATTCTGCTGTTTTGCTGATACTCGCTCCATGGCTCCGAGCGCCAACAATCATCCCACGTTCAAAGGCTGTTAAATCGCATTGT
The DNA here is from genome assembly GCF_000935625.1 of Nanorana parkeri. Classification (NCBI taxonomy): domain Eukaryota; kingdom Metazoa; phylum Chordata; class Amphibia; order Anura; family Dicroglossidae; genus Nanorana; species Nanorana parkeri. The sequence goes on along the minus strand of NW_017307540.1, from coordinate 43,106 downwards.
TTACCCGTATCTTCAGAAACAAATCACTTCTACTGTTGCGGTAAACAACCTGCTTCCCTATTTATAATGGTCTGGCCCTCTAGCAACTTCAGCGCAAAATTATAGCTAATTATAGCTAATTTGCCTACAAACGTCAGGTGGTCATAATAAACTGGCCACTCAATGTATACTGTAAATCCTGTATAATAATAATAATAATATATAAAGTCTTTTTTATTTGATTGGATGCCCACTCATAAATAATGACTTAGAATAGATCTGCCACTAGTGTAGGAGCTTGTCCGTGTAGTAGTCCATGTCAGAAAGAACTGCTGATGAGGGTGACCGGTTAGGATTCTGAAGCAACCACTGAGCATCCCACCAGACAAGGACACATGGGTACCATCTTCATAACAAAGACATTTTGTAGAACTTTGTAGCCCAGTTTCAGTTGAATTGAGATTTTTAGGGGTCCTGGGTGTCTTCTCTAGAATCTGTTAAGAGAAATATTTGGTCAGTGTAAATTTTAGTTACTGGCTTATCTTAATCTTTAGAAGCCAAGAAAAGGCTTTCTTAAAAATGAGAGAACTCCGGCCTAACTGAAAAGCATGGCATTGTTTGATTGGGTAGCTGTGCCTATTCTCACTCCCTCATGTGGTTTTAACACTAGAGATTACTTAAAGAGGAACTCTAGGATTTTTTTCAAATTAACCCTTGCATTGTGGCTACCCTCACACTGCAAGGGTTAACTGCTCATTTTAGTCTAGGAGCGCAAAGAAAGAAAATGTACTCAACTGATCCTCCCCGCTGACTGCTCGTCCGGTCCTCACAGCCTCTCCTCCTTTGGGCTCTGGTGGTCTACGGACCTGTAATGTCATCACGTCTAATGCAGGTCCATTGGATGTGAGGATGCCAAGGGACATGCATTCGGGAGCTCATGAATGCCATTCGGGTCTGGGAGCCTCCGTTTTAGTAATATATGTACCGTGTTTCCCCGAAAATAAGACAGTGTCTTATTTATTTTTTTCACGAAAAAAGACACTAGGTCTTATTTTCGGGGGATGTCTTACCTGCTACAGCTGTCCGCACTGCCGTCCAGGGAGCCACAAACAGGTGGGCGGGCATGCGTGCGGGGGGGGCGGATTGGGGTAGGTCTTATATTACAGAAATCCCTGAAGATAGCGCTAGGTTTTATTTTCGGGGTAGGTCTTACTTTCGGGGAAACACGGTATATGGCTCCTAGACCAGAATGGCATTCGGGTTCCGAATTTCCGAATTGCATTCGGGGAGCTCATGAATGCCGTTCGGGTCTGGGAACCTCCGTTTTAGTAATATATGTATATGGCTCCCAGACCAGAATGGCATTCATGAGCTCCAGTCACACTCCTTTACTGTCAGGATCCAGAGCACCCCCAGGTGGCGCTGGAGCCAGGTCCCGCAGTTCCTGTGCTCGCCTGCGGGTGTCTCAAGCAGCCAGGAACTGTCAGGAACCTGCAGCTCCAGTACTCACCTGCGGGGGGCCCCAGCTGTGACTGATCATTCCATCTTCTGATGCCATCCAGAGAGCAACAGACAGGTGGGTGTGCGGGTAGGTGGGCGGGCGAGGGGGCGTGAGGGAGCTGCCTCTCCGCTCTGATGCCATCCAGAGAGCAACAGACAGATGGGTAGGTGGGCGGGCGAGGGGGCGGGAGGGAGCTGCGGCCGGTCTTCACATGTAAAATTTAATTAAATGTGCAGCTACCCCGAAGGTAAGACCTAGCGCTATCTTCAGTGATGTCTGTAATATAAGACCTACCACCGAACTAGGTCTTATTTTCGGGGTAGGTCTTATATTACAGAAATCCCTGAAGATAGCGCTAGGTTTTATTTTCGGGGTAGGTCTTACTTTCGGGGAAACACGGTATATGGCTCCTAGACCAGAATGGCATTCGGGTTCCGAATTTCCGAATTGCATTCGGGGAGCTCATGAATGCCGTTCGGGTCTGGGAACCTCCGTTTTAGTAATATATGTATATGGCTCCCAGACCAGAATGGCATTCATGAGCTCCAGTCACACTCCTTTACTGTCAGGATCCAGAGCACCCCCAGGTGGCGCTGGAGCCAGGTCCCGCAGTTCCTGTGCTCGCCTGCGGGTGTCTCAAGCAGCCAGGAACTGTCAGGAACCTGCAGCTCCAGTACTCACCTGCGGGGGGCCCCAGCTGTGACTGATCATTCCATCACCTGGTACTTCCTGGGAGGGTATTTAAGCCCTCCCTGCAGCCAGGAAGCTGGCTTAGTATTGCGTCGCCTGCACCTGACTGATTCCCCTGTCCTGTGCCTTGGAACCTGAACCCTGCTACCTATCTGCAAACCTGTCACCGACCCGGCTTGTTACCCGACCACTCTCCTTGAATCCTGCTACCTGTACTGTGCTGCCCTCCTGGTAACGACCTGGCTTGTACCTGACCACTCTTCCTGGATCCCTGTTCCTGTACTGTGCTGCTGCCCTCCTGTTAACGACCCGGCTTGTACCTGACCACTCTTCCTGAATCCTGTTCCTGTACTGTGCTGCTGCCCTCCTGTTAACGACCCGGCTTGTACCTGACCACTCTTCTTGTATCCTGAGGCCTGCTGTCTATCTGCAGTCCTGTTACCCCTCCTTGTTGCAGTTCCCCTGGCTGTAGGTGTGTGTTTGTCCCAACTGTGGTTTTTGTTACTTCACTGCTAAACCTGTGGGGGGTTGAGGGGGTATGTAGTTTTGTTTGATGTGTAACTAATAAACTGTGTGCATATAACCCTATCCTGTGTGGGCATTTTAATTTGGTCATCCTGCGTGGGTACCTACATGTGGTGTGAGGACGCCTGTGCATGGTACCCTGACATTTACCAACATCAGAATAATAAAACATGTTTACAGTTATCAGAAAGTGAATCTACTTACGGTCATGCCTGCTTAAACTCAGATGAGAAAATCGTCTTGAAATCTGCAAAAGAGATAATTCTATTACTTTAGATGCAATCCTTCCTGTTTTTGTACCCCATAGGTACTGCAGAGATTAAAGTGCCGAGCTCGATGGATCAGTGTACAAACTCCAAGGGTATCTGTTTGATTTGTTCTGCTGCCTTCACCTTCCAAACTCTTAATAAAAGGTAAGAAACATCAATCAAAGCTTGCCGGTCTGAATGGGATAGCTATAGGCAGAAAGTTCATACTGAGTAGAATTGCTCTTTAAAAGCTGAAATCCAAGAAAAATGCACAAAGTAATTATGATTACATTATTACACTTATGTTTTTAAATGCAAGCAGTGTAAGTACCTGAGTTTAAGCAAGTTTACTTCTTGCAGTACAGCAAAGTCAGAGAGAGACGATGAGAATAAACATGCTGATAGAAGTCAGCTTTCAGCTTTAAGGTATACATGCAGGGCCGGATTTACTCTCTGCTGCCCCAATGCCAGGTTCCTCAATGCGCCCACCTATATGCAGGCTGCATACAAGTGATCTCGGCTGTATGCAGGCTGCATACAATCGATCTCGGCGACATCGCCGGGATCACTTGTACAAAACAAGCGGCAGGTTCCCCACTGTACATTTAGCCCTGCTCGCCCAAAGCAGGGCTAAATGTAGAAAACAATTACCCGCCCGGTGCCCGGAACTGCATGTCCCAGGTATCGGTAGATAGGAATTCCACACACCTGCTGCCCCTCTACTCCCTGCTGCCCCGAGGTCGGGCCTTGGTTGGCCTTGTGGGAAATCCACGTCATATGGATAAATTGTGTTACAAAGAAGGAGGGGGTAGAGAAAGCAGTGTCTATTTTTGTATTTAGGAATAGTGATGTTAGGCAGTCTCTTGCACCATTCAACCATACTATCTTTGAATTTGTACTTTACATGGTAGCAGAAAGGAGGTAGGCTGTGGTGGAACTTGGTGACACAGTCACATTTTTTCACCCAGTTAGCCTACAACTCAGTCTCCTAAAGCTACACAGTACTGTGCCAATTGTAAAAAGACTTTCAGCAATGAAAGAAGTATTTGCTACTTTACTCTTCTTTTTCACAGATTGATGTTTGATTTATGTTTGTGACGTATACATGAGCCCTTTGTTCTGTACATTTGAGTGTAAAAATGAGGGGGTTCCATTTTTAATACCCCCAAGCTCTTCAGGTCTCCTAGGGAACAATATACTGTACTGAAGAATCAGAAGGTGCAGGAATTTCAAACATGAGCTCTGTTTGGGTGTGTATGAAACCCTTAATGGCCAGTAACTAGTTTGTGATAAGTCAATGTTATACTGTAAACAGTTTCTATATGTAGAAATAATCAGTTCAGGGGCTCTCAATTTACACAGGCTTGCTTTCCAGAAATGTACATGTATTACAATTTTTGCCCACTGAAATTGGGTATAATTGGGTTCCACATGTATAATTATGTTCCTGCTTATATCCTATGCCTGCCAGGGCAGGTCAATAGAAGGTGTACTGGCAGTAAAACAGCTGTAACACACCTCAAATTGAAACTGCAGGCCAAATCTTATTTAATCCCTGCAAAGTATCTTTTCTTTATTATTCAGTTTAAAGGTATCACATGTCAGCAAATATCTGCAGAGTATCAAATCTCAATGAATCTCTGCAGACTATCAAAGCTCAATGGATCTTCTGAACCACAATGTTTCTCTAGGCGAATAGGAGCAATATCTGGGCCTCATACCTTGGTTCTGGCAGCTTTTCATGAAACGGGGAGGGGGACCCTCCAGAGGGAGGGGATGCCCACAATGAGAGATCCACATGAATAGAGACTTAAAGTGAGCACCAGGTAATCATTCCAAGAGTCAAAAAAAACTTTATTGGCTTCACAATTGGCAACAAGAAGCACTTGTACAAATTTGGAAATTTGGAGGGGGATTTGCTGATGTCACTTCTCTGCTGCTCACTCTTCTCTTTACTGGAGACTCTGGCATGAGGAAGCATTGCCCTGCCTGTACCAAGAGGGTCATACTTACATGGAGACACAGTGCAGTACAAGGAATGGTAAGTAAGTAATGGGGATCAGATTAACTGCAGGGAGACCACAGTCAATATTGATGACTAGTCCTTTCTCTGCCTTTTTGGGAACATCTTCCAGAGATCAGTTCCGCTTTAAAATCTTCCTTTTTGTATGCAACACCAAAGTAAATAATTGAGTGTAGCTAGATGTTATTGTGAATAAATATGATATCTAGCGTTGCTCTTTCCATGCTATTAAAGAACATAACTGTGGCCTGCATGATTTCATAAATCTATTATTCTCTGCAGTGCACTGTAAAGTCTGCAGGACTGTGCCATTTCGATAACAACTGTCTTGTATTATCAGAGTGTGAATGATTTAAGTGCAAGTGACAGTGTTTTATGAGGCCTGTTCTATCAGCAGTGTGTTATATTATCCACATTAAAACACACAGTTTTTATCGCTTAATAGTGTTATAAAATACAGAAGCCATAGTGCTACCCTGGGCAGACAGTATTATAAAAACAAAGAAATATACAACAGTTCCCTATTCTAAACATTTCTGAGGAGAATTATTCATAGAATATGAAAATACTGTGCTATGTTTTATAAAGAAAACATTGAAGAAAAATATCTATTTTGTATTGTTTTTTTCTACTCTTTTCTAAACTTTTTTTCAAAACAATCAAATACTATTTCCAATAATGGTAAGAATTATCTCTGACATTTTCTGAATAATTTTAGTTTACACTTAATTTTATCTTTGTCTAAGAGATTCCTGATGAAACTTTGTGTCCATAAATGCATTTGTTATGCTGACCCTGCAGTGTGTACAGCAGTGACGTGCGATACCTCTTGTTCCCGGTGAGGCATTCCCCAGCACGTCCTGCCGCCGGCTGAAGCCCCGCCCCCTGCTGGACGAAGCCCCACCGCACGAAGCCCCACCTCCAATCCATCTCCAAGCTAGTGCAAAGGAGGAAGGGAGGAGCCTCCCTGTCCCTCGCTTGTCACTGCTGAGGCATCGAGATCAATGGCCTCAGTGGGTTTTTTTTTCTTTTTTTGGACAGCTTGGACCAATGGTGCTTTGCCATTGGTCCAAGCCATCCACAGAGCTCACGCCTCTAACAAGGAGTAGAGGCTGTGACAGCTCTGGCTTCAATAGTTAGGTTACACAAGCAGTGGGGAAGCCAGCTGCTGTGTAACCTAACTAGCTGTCAAATGCCAGATGCAGGGATGCCTGTAATTAACAGGCAGCGATCCGTCCATGACAGGTCACACAGCAGGGAGGCACTTCTAATGATATATTTTACAAACCAAAACAAATAATAGAAATTCATTGTTAAGGTTTACTGCCCACCTTATCTTTTAAATGGAGAAAAGCTGAGACCAAGCTTTCATCCTGGTCCTAAGATCCAAGGGGCTCCACTGGGTCACAGAGATCATTTTGAAGAAAAACAACCACCACTAGTCTTTAGTACTGTTGCCACTATAGGCACTTTCTTGTATTTATATGGTGCTGATATATTGCACAGTTCTTTACGAACTACATACAATTATTCACACATATAAGGGGTAAACTTTCTGTTGTTGCACTTTGTTGTTGTAAGAGCTTCATAGCAGGTTGAAAACCCAATAAGGGTAACTTTGTGTGGATAGGAATTTGTAACCTGCCATCACTGACTTTTTTTGATGATGCATGATCCAGGGCTATCATCATGAGCTTTCCTTTGCTACCTATTGAGTCACTGGCCAGGAATAAGCTTTCTCTTATTAGTGTCAATAAACCTTATATGTGCAAGCTTGTTCCAGGTGCAAGGATAAGAATGACAATCCCAGTGCCTGCACCATCAAAAACAAGTCAGCAATGACAGCGCACATATCTCTATCCTGACAGGTTCACATCAAGTGATCTCCTCAGTTTAGAGAAGGGCTGCTCATTGCCTATTTCCAAATGCTGAGTCAGCCAAGTCATCATTTTTTAATTTTATCCCCCGAATATTTGTTCCTCTGCTCTTAACTTTATACTGTCAGCTCAAGAATGCACCGCCTCCCTTTTTCATAATGGCAAGTCAGTGTATATTAGGACAGACTTGATTTGTTTCTTTTGTTTGCAGCAGCTGTAAAGCAATTTCAGTAACTTAATTCAGTGGTGAATGTCAGGGAAAATCTTATTTTCCTCATCCTATTGGTTATTTTCTGTATTTTATGATTAAGCTCAAACAACTTGATGTGCCTAATTTGATTTCAAAATATATTGAAGTTCCCTGAAAGAAGATATGAAGGATTATTGACTTCCCATAAGACAGTGAATTCTACTCTCCAGTGTTTTAGAATTTCTAAAGCAGACGCTTGTACTGAGGGTTACTGGGACTAGTACAATATAAAATAGTCTATTTCAGAGTGCGATTTAGGGATATTTTGCCGAAACACTCTTACTCTGCTACTTAGTTGTGATTCCTGTCTTGGCTCCAGGATTTAGAAAACTCATTTTATGAAGGTCAATCTGACCACACAGAGAAAGTGTGTATATAGTCAGATGTTTTTGCAGACAGTATTTACATATGCCTACTTCACCAACCAAGCTTTTTTAAAAGTAATCCTGCACCAAAGTAACACAGAGGCTTTCATTGCTGACCTAATTAAAAAAAATACAGGTGAAACTCGAATAATTAGAATACTGTGCAAAGTTCATTTATTTCACTAATGCAACTTAAAAGGTGAAACTAATATACGAGATAGACTCATTACATGCAAAGCAAGATAATTCAAGCCGTGATTTGTCATAATTGTGATGATTATGGTGTACAGCTCATGAAAACCCCAAGAACCCCAAATCCACAACCTCAAAAAAGTAGATTATTACATGCAATCAATAAAACAAGGATTGTACATAGAACAATATCGGACCTCTGAAAAGTACAAGCATGCATATGTACTCAGTACTTGGTTTGGGCCCCTTTTGCAGCACTTACTGCAATTACTTTTGCACAATATTCTAATTATTCGAGTTTCACCTGTAGTTCCCTGGCTGTCATATTGATCCAGTGGCTTTAGTATTTCCAGAATCACTGACTTGAAACAATTATGCAGACCAGGAAAGTCAGAACTTTTGTTCTGCATACTATTAGCACAGGTATCCTTTAAAGCGGAACTATAGTCTAAATGTAAAAATTTGCAAGAAGAAAGTTTTTTTGTTTTTTTGCAGAATTAGGCATTCTATGTCTCTTCTGCAATACAGGAATTTTATTCCTGTAAACCTTCTAAACTTTACACTGAACATACGCAGCTCAGTGTACAATCCTGGTATCTGCTGGGTGCCTGGATGAATGAACATCCATGTGCATGTCTGTGAGTTTTGTCATCTTGGCCAGGCCAATCAAGATGGCCAAAGATTCCAATCCCAAAAGAAGTCGCCAAGAAGATGTTGGCATTGGTGAGGGAGCTTGCAGTCATTTTTAATCCTTAGACCAAATATTTTATCCCAATGACTCTAGCTACGAGGAAGAAACCAGTAACACAAGTTGATGTGAAAACACAGATGCAATATCTACTCTTTTGTGAGTATCATTCCACTTTTTGCCATTGGTATAATAGAAATGTATCTACACTAGGGAAGGCGCCCCTTGTTTTTGGTTTTATTTTGCAAACATGTTAAATGCCAACTATGGACTTAAGATGTTCATAAACCAGGTTCTGGTGTCCTATAACTGCCATTGTGATTATTTGTTCTGATACTAGATCAACAGTGGGTAATTACATAGTTACATAGTATTTGGGGTTGAATAAAGACATACGTCCATCAAGTCCAACCTATATAGGTCCACGCATCATCTCATTCTTAGGGATACTGGTATCCCTGGATATTACGGTCCCTCAAGAAATTGTCCAAACGTTTCTTGAACAAATCTACACTCTTGGCTGAAATCACTGCCGATGGCAGTGAGTTCCAGACCTTAACCGCTCTTACTGTAAAGAACCCTCTTCGCCCATTGTGCTGGAATTTTTTCTCCACCAACTTTAGGTGGTGGCCTCTAGTCTTTGTAATGGAGTTAATCTCAAACAGTTTGTTGCCAATGTTGCGGTCACAATTGAACATCTTGTACATGAAAATCATATCCCCCCTTCAGAAGCCTTGTGAAAAAAATATGGAACGCTTCACGAATTTGCGTGTCATCCTTGCGCAGGGGCCATGCTAATCTTCTCTGTATCGTTCCAATTTTAGTATATGTGCTGAAGCAAGCACATACGGGCGCTGTCTTGCGTCAGTCTGAGACGTTCATGAGATCATTCAGAACTGAGACACAGCTGCATTTGATCTCCTTCATGGTCAGGGAAGACCCCAGTAGGTGACCGACTGTCGAAGGCGATGCCAAGACAGATCAGGCACTGATAGGAAAGGTTTCTATTTTTCTGGCCTCTCCATAGAATGGGTGCATAGTGTTCTGATTAGGCTTTTCTTTTTTTTCCCTTCATATCTCTATAGGTTGAACTCGATGGACATGTGTCTTTTTTCAACCTGACTAACTATGTAACTGTATTTTGAATCTCCTGTTTTGGAAAGTGGACTTTTTTTCTGTTTTTATTGATCGTTACAACCTTTTGTTATGGTAATGCCTGTATAACTTTATTATTTCCATTATAAAAACTTTTGTGGCAAAAATATTAAAGCCAGAGGATGAGCAATATAGCCAGCCAACTATGATTTTCAGAAGAGGGCAGCAGTGGCAGCATTTGTAAAAATGTCTTTTTTTTTTTAAACAGGCCTTTAAATAACCTTGGGAAACCTTTAGGCACACCTCTGTTGTTATTAGGCGCATGAGCCATGTGGCTGTTGATTTGCCTAACCTGAGTGACTTCTTTTTTTGCAGTATTTTACTGAATAAACCCTTTAGTTTTGTACAGAGTTACTATTTGGTTACAAAATAAAGATTTTATTTTGACTTACCTCATTTACCCGGTCCCGAGTGTTTGATAATCTCAGCAGTTCTTCATACCTCTCCCGATACAAATGAAGCAGTAACACCAGGTAGAGGCTTGGGTTTAGTGTGGCCTGTGTGGGGAAAGCATGTCATTGTATGCTTGTATAAACATTCCAATGCAAAACACATTTCTTCATCATTATAATATATCAATTCTCTCTGAGACTAGTTGCTGGAGAATGCCTTTGCACTTTTCTGGAATAAATACAGACATTGTAGGTTGGGGATAATCTTTCTCTCTGTGTTTTACCTCGACAGAACAATCTATGTCATCTATGGCAACAGCAAATATATTCAGCTATATTTAAACACTAGCTTTATACAATCAATAGTTTAGTCTAGTCAGCTGAATGCTTCTGGTGTTCGCTTATATATTTGAGCAACTTAAAGTGGTAACAGAGTACCCACAAAGGGCAGGCAGGTAATCTTCAGATAGTGTCTGTGTGCCAAGGGAGCCTTTTGACTCTAAGCTAAGCCCTGCAACTAGCATTAACTAGTTCTAGCATTAACTAGTTTAGTCCAAGGGCCTCTTCAGCCAGTAAAGGCTCATTGCACTAGACGTTGAGGACTATGTGTAATATGCACTTAAGACCTAGGCACTCAGGTTCACTTTACGTTTTGTAAGCATTTAAGGTTCCTTGCACTGATTTAACCAATAAAGTTTCAAGAGCCCATAAACATTCTTATTTTCCTTGGGGCTTAAACTGTTCTAAGTGAGAACCTTGGAGCTCCTGTCTGGCAACGCCATCATGCTGAATTACCCGAGTTTCCTGATGCCTTCTGTAGTGCTCATCCACATTGAATGCTTCAAAATTACACTCCAGGTTTTGTTTGCACATCTCGCAGGTTTTTACAGCACTCAACTCAGCTCCTAGAATATGAAGGAATTATGGAATGAGCGACATTTCCTAAGGGCAACAGCTCATTTAGCAGGAGACATATCTCTAACTTGTTGAATGTCAATTGAGACTGTAGGAGACACTAGAAGGTCGTAGAAGTCTCTAGTGATTTCTGTGAGCTTGCAACAGAATGAGGCCATAGCACTGATTTCTTATGCTGTGTACAGACTTTGAAAGTGACCTAGTATATGTGTACTTGTGTGTGTATCCATATGATTGTGGCAGGGACATTAGTCTGTAGGTTTTCCTAGAGGCTGGGATTGATATGAATGGTTCTGTGTGCTCTGTAAAACTCTTCAGCGTAAATAAAACCAGGAAATAGTAATAAGTGCACAATTCCAAATCAAAGGTATAGTTAACAAAAGAGCATTTTCTAATGCGTTCCTTACTCAAAGAAAGAAGGACCATCTCCTAATGGCTCTGGCAGGGGTACAGAGTGTTGATCTCATGTAGAGATTTAAGAAATTGTAAGGAAATGGTGGGTGATAACATGTTGACAAAAAACAGTTTTGGACAGATTGTCCACTTCAGCATTTTAATATTAGTGCAATGCAAAATCTCTAAATCAGACACAAGCTTCCTGTGGGCCATCCACCAATTTATTTTCTTTCTAATGTTTCTCAGCACTGAGATGTTTGTTTCTGAATTCCCAGGTCTGCCCATCTGCAGCTACATAAAGCCAGTGAAAATCGGCTTTTGTGCGCATCAGAACTGTTTCTATGGCACATAAACCTAAAGAAATGCACAAGAGTCCGTTGCAGGTCAAATGCACATTCAATAAATTCTGCTCAAAAGCATCTAAAACTGATAGTAAAAGTATGCAGCATTTACAGCCCAAAGCCCTTCAACACTGGCCCTTAAGAAGATCAAACAGGAAAAGCAGTGGAAGGATCATGCCTTTGTGAGAGTGTAGCATGTTAGCATTGAGACCCAATAAGAGAGGTATCACCATGCAAAAAAAAGAAAGCAAGAGGGTGATGCAGATTTCACCCAGTATTAAGTAAGATAGTAACAGCTACCTCTGATATTATACATAATTTGGCAATGTTGTTTAATATAAGTAAGACCTGAGTAGTGATAGTGATTTAGATAAGATCTTCATAAAAAAAAAAAAAAGAAGGAACTGCTGCTTTATGTTTATGTTCTTTTGCATGTTATTAGGCAACCAGTCTTGTAGTGTTTCTTACTGTACATTCTGTCCTCACCTGATTTGATTTTACTAAGCAGCCATTTCTTCATGCATTCTTTGTGTACATACTTCAAGCTCCCTGTACATCTGCAAGGTGCTAAAAGTTGATTTTCTGAGGTTTCATCTCCTGTAAGACAGATCCTGCACAGATCCCCTTCATCTTCTGAGTCTTCTTCTAGTAAACTGGACATTTGCATAGAATTATAAATTATCTATGGAGCTCTGTCTGCATCAACTTTCAACACTTAACAGTGAACAAGTAACAACCAACCCTGGTCATACAGTTTACATATTTTTGTTTTGGAGTTTGAATATATTTATATTTGCTGCAATTCAAGTCATTGGTCAGTTCCAGAAATCAGTAGATTTCAGCTCTAGGATTTTAGCACCTGTTTCCCTTTTTTTTAAATGGTGTAGCAAGGGTTGGCCTTTCATACAGATGCTCCCAGTGTAGCAGTGGTCTGTAGAAATACAAGGGGGGGCTTGTGGTAGTGCATCATTTATTACGCTGGAAGCTGTGCACCAAAAACCAACAGCTCCTTGATATCAGTAGAAGTAATCAAATAGAGTATTTTCTACCCACATTTTAATTACTTGCTTACATTTTACATACTATATGTATTTCTTAAAAAAACTTTTTTTTAAATGCCGAGGACTATAGACAGCAATGCAACTATTTATTTGGTTTTGAAGAGCTTCTTGCAGATATTAAAGGGGTCATCGAGGATAGGTTTAACAAGATTTAACATAAGACGACATCTCTGACCTGTCCCCTTAATCATTGCAGCACTAACGTGTCAGATGGCGATACAATAGAACAGCATAATTTCTGGTATACAGTAAAGTATAAGCAGTATGACCCAGATAAACACTTCCATCTTGAGATATTCAACATTAAGCTCTACTTCATAATATACCTCAGTCATAGGGTGACACATGTTAGTTGACTCTAGCCCCATGGGAAGAGTTAAGTGAACTGAAGCATCCAAGAGCACGAAGCTAGTTCCAATTATGTTCAAAGTAGGACACTAATGTATATAGAACCTTATTAACTTAATAGTAATATGTGAGCATTTTAAGTGTGTTGACTATAGGTTCAAGTGGGCAATTTAATCCAGCAAGACCAGATTTTAAAGGGATTTAAAGCACGCATTTTTATCTTTTGATACAGATTTTTTTTTTTTACATGATCGAGTTAAATTAGCGTCATTAATCCACTCTCTCAGTGTGGTAATGAAAGTAGTAAAGGTGTCTTTGCATACAAATGTTTCACATGAAGTGTAATGTTTGAGATGTACCAGCACTTATAGAATGTCATCATATCTTAATGAACCCCTTTTGTTGTGGATATTGCCAATACATGCTGTAGCAAGATAAATTTAAAATTGGAGCTCTTGTTTGTAGTGAAATGCAAGATGGGGGACTTTTGGAAAGGTCTACTTTTTAATTCCCTTGAGAAAAACCCCTCTGACATCTAAGCATGTTCGGTTTAACAGCTAAACCTTCCAAAAGTAACACTGATATGTTCAGTGTCACAGACGTGCTCACCTTTGCTGGATCTTTTTAAGCTTCTCGGGGTCCGGTTTGGGTTTCACATTTTGTTTATCTGGTGTCATATTGATGATCCTTTCAGATTGTCTCTGCATGGAGATCGTTTGGACAATCAAATCAAGGTTCTCTTGCAAAACTGTAATGGTGGGTGCAGTAGTAGACAGGTGGGGTTCCAGAGTAGTACCATGCGAGGCGGAAGAAGTTTCACTCTCAGGTGTGATCCTGTTTCTGCTCCCTTCTGTTCTAAAAGTTGTTTGGAGAAGTGATTGATACTCATGGTTCTGCACATTTCTATTATTTGAATTAATATCATGGAGTTGGGGTAGTGCTGTCTCTGCCACATGAGATGACCTGTTATGTTCTTGAGTTGGGGGTGCTATTGCAACACCAATCCTGCGAAGTTCAATCATATTCCTTAAATTCAGAAAAGAGACTTGGGCATTATTTTGAGAATTGTTGGCAACTTGTGGATGTGTTGTGCCTAATCCCAAATTTCTAGGTGATGTTAAGAGTGGCAGATTATTGGAGTTTCTCGCAGAACTGGTGGTAATGTCCAACCTGTTTCTGGTTGTCTCTGCATTGAAGGCATGGTTTAGTCTGTGAATGACTGGAAACTCCTCAATTTCACTGTCACTGCTGGTCTCCTCGTGCAACTCTAAAACACTGTTTCCCCAGATATTATGTTCAGGGAGTGCTAGGGGTCTCGGAGGCAAAGACATGCTACTTTCACTAGAAAGAGACACATTTTCATCACATTCATCATCAATACTTGACTCTCCACTATTCTCTGTATCATCCTCAATGTTTATTTCTGGAATTGTGTTATAGCTTTCATCACTTGTGTGGACTGGAGATAACCTGAAACTAATTGGTTCTGAGATGATATGAAGATCTCCACTTAATTCGGGTAACGGTGTAGAGGTGGTCATCAAATCTTGATCACACTGACTGTTATGATTGCTCATGTTCTGCTCCAAGCAAGGGGGTTGGTTTTCAGTTCTGCTGGTTTTCCTTTGTCCTGTAAACCTGTGTTTTTGAATCTCAGCTGGACAGAAAAATATAGTTATTAGGAAAAGATGAATGTATTTCCTTTAAACACTTATACTACCGTAGTCATACAAAGAATAATTTTCAGGGAATTTCGATTTCTAAAGAAACTGTTGGTTGCAAGTGTTTAAAACAGCTTAGAAATTAATAAGAAAAATATGTTCTCTACTGGTTTGTTTTGTTTTAGTGAAAATGTTAACATTTAATCAAATATGTTTAAATAAAATGCCTAAAAACTGACAGCAACAGAGTAATATAAAATAAAATGAGCTCCTACACATCTATAAATCCCCTACAAACTTTGTATCAGCGGTTTCTGTATATAAATATACATTATACTATATAATAATATAATGACATAAATTGATGTCTAAAAAAACATGGATATTGCTAGATTTGCTCTGGTCCTGACACTAGGCTGTGAGTTGCACCTGCAGCGTTCATCCTAGAGCATTCCTCCCACATACAATGGTTCTGCATCTATCTGACTTCTGATCTTTCAAAACACTTTTAAATTAACCTTTTACTGCTTATAAGGTATAGGCACTCGCTCAGGCTCCTCAACCACTTCTGTACAGGTAGGTTTTTATGGCAGAAGAGACTGTGTATGTATCTTCTCTGCTAATGATTTTATTTGTACACTGACTGCTGTGCATGCTTCCGTAAAATGCTTGGAGTACGATTCGGTTGGCAGTAAGAAGTAACTCCCTTGTTCATGTGCCAGAGTTATGCCATCCGTTGCTGACTAGTGTTGAAGACAGAGGACCCTGGACCCATAGGAAGAATAGGAGAAGACAGCTGCGGAGGACACTGCATCGCTGGAGAAGGGCTCACTGAAAGCATAGTCTGCCATAATTTGCAAGTATGCTGTGACTATGCCAAGGATTAACAATCATATAGTCCAAGTTCTAATAATGCATGTGTGTTTTCATGCAATCACTTAGTTAACTTCAGACGGAAATGAAAAGTGAGAAGATTGGTCTGATAAAATGGGGGGACATTTTCAGTTATAGATATTTATTTTTTTAATGATGCTCATGTAGTAAAGATCTTTTGTACAAATAATATTGCTTAGTATAACATGCACCTCAAAATCACTAAGTTTTTGTGAGAGTTAACAGGTATCCTAAAATCCAGTTAACCACACTAAGTAATGAGAAGTTGACAATGCTTAGAAACCTGAAAACGTAGCAATCACACTTCTTTGTTTACAATTATATACTGCGTTACAGAGAGCTGTGATAGAAGCACCACAAAACCATGAGACGGCAAAACTGTCAGACACAAATCAAACTGGAACTCACCCTGTTTCCTTGGTTCCTATGGGTTTTCTTGCCACTTTAACCCTTTGCTTTCCTTCTTGTGGCATCTCCATAATGTGTGACATTGGGCTTCGAAGCATCACATAAGCATGAGTTGGCCTGGCAGATACAAGTCAAACTGAGACTCACCTCGTTTCTTTGGTTCCTTAGGTTTTTCTTGCCATTTTAACTCTGTGACTTTACTCCTTGTGGCAACTCTAAAATGTGTGACATTGGACTTCGAGGATTGCTGTCGTTCATGTACTCTTTTCCTTTCCACTGTAATACGTGGTTGAGAAACTAGCAGGGTGAAAAAAAAGAAACAAAAGTTAATTGAAAATGGTCTTAATATACCACTGTCTGTGAGCCTCTTGACATCTGTATCATGAAAGATTTTTTTATGCTCATGCTTAGATTTGTAACACCAGTGTGTCAATTATTTGATGTACCACTTATGGGGGCTGCTATCCACCTGTCATATTATTATTATTATTATTATACAGGATTTATATAGCGCCAACAGTTTGTGCAGCACTTTACAATATAGGGCAGACATTATGATCACAATACAATTCAATACAAGATGGTAAGGAGGGCCCTGCCCTGAGGGCTTACAATCTCATATGGGACTATGTAAGATTAGAGAAAATGCCTATGTATTACCTACCTGGTGAGAGACCGGTAGATGAGGAGGCTCCTCTTGGGACTCGTGTCCTACACCCCTTGGAGATGAGAACAGAGATGGAAGGACACCGAGGAGCTTGAGTGCCACGGAGGGGTGGGGACTGGACACTGTGCAGGAGACGTCCAGTAGCGGGAAGTCAGCAAAGCCAAAAGGTCAAACCGGATGGGCAGCATAGAAACAGGATCAGAAGACTAAAGCATGGTCGAGGGAGCCAAAGGGCAACGAAGTACAGAATCGATAGGCAGAAGGCAAAGTCCAGGAAGCAGGCCAAGGTCAGGGGCAGGCAGCAAGCGAGATAAGAGTCCAAAACGAGCAGCAGGTAATCTGAATCTGACAGGGTACTGGCATCACGAACACTAGCTGAAAGACCATCAGCAATGTGGTAAGGGCAGGCTCATTTAAATAGGCCAGACTATCAAGGAAGAAGCGTCCCTTTCGGATGCGCCAGACGTCTGCGCGTCTTTCCGCGCACCTCCAGTTGCATACATTTAAGAATTTGCAAACATGCTCAGTGTGGCCTGTGGCAAAAATGCTGTAAATATTTTCATTAATCATGCGCACAAATGTAATGAATTTTACTAATTGTAACTGTCCACCCAATGGTTATATTAGTTTTATGTCGCTATGCAAAATAAACTGTAGGTTACTCTCATTTACAAAATGTTATAGTGCACTATAAAGGTGAACCCAAGGCAGCTATAGCAAAATGTTGGTGCTGTATGAATCCGGAATAATAATACTAATAATAACAAAAAAAACAACACCTATTAATGCATTTGGATATTTCTCTCAAAATGATATATGATGTCTTTTTACATACCACCAGTAATAGACAGAAACTATCTTGATATCGGCCTTATGTTATTCTCTGTACTTTGGTGTTTTGGGACTGGGAGATGGAGGGACAGCACTAGGAGTCAATCAGGCTGTATGCACTTGTGCTGACAGGCAACATGCAGACAGTAAGAGACAGCAGACTTTATGAAATATCAGTGTATTGCTGCTACTTCATTATCCAATTGGGGAGGCAAGTTATTAGTGGGGAGGAGACACCACTGCAGCGTGAAAGTGACAAGTTCTCTTTATAGCCAACCTTCTCACCCGCTGCAGCCTTGAGTATAAATCCATGTGTAAGCTCAGTTTCGGTCTGTGTCGGAACTGTATGTACATATTCACCAGCCGCAGCCCCTGGGAATACCCTGTACTTTCAGAAATGGGGGGCATGTGAGCTTCCCTCCTGCCTGTTATGTGGTGGTTGGGAGGTTTGCCAATATCCCATTTAGCAGGCGTCATCGTATAGAGATAGACTGGTCACACATGCCATACGTCAACATGCATATCACAAAGACACCTAGGTTAGAACAGCACAACGCACAGGACACTACAGCAAAAGGCACAACACACAGAGCATTAATATAGCATTAATATACAATTTCATATATAACTCTTGTAAACAGATTATCATTTATAAGGAGGGGGTAATGACAGTACTGTCACAGATCAGATTTATGCTTCTTTTCATTGGTCTTTAATTCTACAAAGGAGTGATGTAGTGAACTTACCGCAAGGTAATAACTAATCTTTCGGGGGGTGGAATGCTGTCACGCATGAAGGTGTCCTGACGCTCCAACTGGACCGACAGCAATCCCAGTAGCTCATCAAAACTGTAATATATATAAAGGTTTGTGGTCAATACTAGCAATTAGACAGAAAAACAATAATCACTAACAATTGTTTATGTACTAACCTATTTTTGGACATGCGGGTATAGCTGAAAAACTTCTCCTCATGTCCACAAAGCGTCTCATACATGGCCCAAAACTGGCCTCTTTCTTCACGGTTCGCTATGACCGGATGAACCCAGAACCGTCCCATACTCTCTCTCCTTCTCCTCAATTGCATCAAGCGCACTGCTGCAACGACTGCTGCAGTCCGTCTTCGTGTAGCCAGATCCATAAGAAAGCACTCAGAAATTGAATCTCTCCTCTGCACAAAAGACAGACACCACACAGTCTTTTGGATACAGGAAAAGGAAATGCTGCGTCTCCAGAGTCTTTCATTGGACGCTTGCGGAAAGACCGGAATTCTTTTTCATCGGACACCTCTGTTTTCACTCCAAAACGCGCGTGCGGTTTTTAAAATACGAAAACGCGCAAGAAACGCGCAAACTGGCGGGGGGAGGGGGAAAACGCGCGTGTGATGCGCATATACGAAACGTTCAGGTGTGAACCAAGCCTAAAGGTGGCCATACACTCTACAACCATCGCAAGACCTTAGTCTTGCGATGGTTGTACAGGGATTAAAAAAACGTACGATCTGCCCATCTTGGACAGGCAGATCGCACTCTCGATCATCGCAAGCCCGCCCCCCTGAGGGGCGGGCTTCCGATGACCGCAATGCTGAACGGGCAGTGTGCGCGTGCGCACACCGGCCCGTTCGGCATTTGTCTTCCGAGCACCGTTCTAACCAGCCGAGAAGCGTACGATTCCCGGCTGGTTTTCGAACATGCTGGTTCGACGGAAGACGTGCGACAGTACAGTAGAAACGGTCGCACGTCTCCGTTCACACTGCTCGATTCTCGTACGATCGCGGGATTTCCCGCGATTCTCGTACGAGAATCGAGCAGTGTATGGGCACCTTTATACTCCTCTGCACCTCATACTGTGTATTTCCAAGGCTTTTCACTGTTGCGGTGGCATGGGGTATGGGGAAAGGTTATTTTGAATAACAGAGGAGATGTGCTATAAAGAGAAACTGTTATGTTGGCCAGGATCAGCAATGTAACAGGTTTATTTAAACTCTATAAGAGAAGGCACCACACTAGTAGTGCCACAGCAATGGCTGTGCTGTCTGCCAGAGGTGCATGAATCATAAACATGGCTTGGCAGAAAAATGAATCTATTGGCAGTTCAGGCAATAAATAAATATGTATTCCCACTAGGCATTTAGCATTTTACTTTGAGTTCAGTTTTAAGATGACATACATGCTTTGCACATTTTTAATTACATCTAGGGATGAATTGAACTTGCAGTGGAATGTCTGCATAATAGCTGAGGTCCCCCCCCCCCCCCAAAAAAAAAAAAAAAAAAAAA
>NW_017307540.1:6058-23288 GCF_000935625.1 Nanorana parkeri | reverse complement strand
TAGGCAGCTGCTGTCTTACCTTCCCATCCTGCTGGAATACTGTGCATGGAGTCTGCATGTTCTCATAATAATTGAGTAAGGTAATTTGTTTCCATTCAACATTGCAGTGGTGCAGTACTCAGATTACCTGTATTTAGTTTCTGTGTTTTGTGTACTCTACTAGAATATAATACAGCTTTCTTTCTCATGGGTTCCTTGTCCTTTTTTATAGAGGGTAGTTTGGAGACAGTGCTGGTGTACTGATGTTCCATGTGACCATTCTTATCTCCCAGCCTCCTAGGAATCTGTATGGCAGAGGAAAATCAATCAATTAATTATGAATCACATTCCAGACAAACATGAATATATTGCATTTAGTGGACAGCGCAGTCTTTTCAATTTTATTTTAGATATGCTATTTGTGTTGGATAGCATGCCCCCTCCTGGGTGCTGTAGTTGTGGTTCCTTCTGCTAGCTACTGCATAACTGCTGTGTTCTGCAATGAAAAAGTGTCCAACTGGCAGAATCAACCACTTCAAGACCAGGTGTTTACACCCCCTTCCTGGCCAGGCCATTTTTCAGTGTTCAGCGCTGCAGTACTTTGACTGACATTTATTCAGTCATGCAACGCTGTACTGAAATGAATTTTATACCATTTTTTGGGGACAGATAGAGCTTTCTTTTGGTGGTATTTAATCACCACTGGGGTTTTTATTTTTTATTAGGAAAAATTATAGAAAATTTTGAAAAAAAAAAGTTTTTTTTTAACATTATGTTATGAAACATTTATTATTACCCAGTTTTTTGGTAAAATATAAAAGATCGGGTCACGTCGGGTAAATAGACACCAAACATGTCAAGCTTTAAAATTGCGCTCACCCGCGAAATCGCAGAAAACTACCATACCCAAAATTGGCCATAGGCGACACTTTAAAAGCTTTTACCGCTCATCAGTTTAGTGTTATCAGTGATTGATGGCCCTAGACTTATTGCTCTCACTCAGACGTTCGCGGCGATATGTAACATGTGCGGCGTAATGGGCGCAATCGTCTTTTTTGCACGTATGCGCCCCCAACGCATGTTTGCATGCGTGTATGTATGGCTGGGGACTTTAAAAATGTTTTTTGTTTTTTTATTCTTTTTTATGTGTAACTTTAAATTGGGGGGGGGGACTTAAATTTTTTTTCCTTTTTTTTCCCACTAAACTTTATTGCTATCACATACGGGGGCTAATAAACCCCCCCTGTGTGATAGCAAAATATGTGACAGGTCCTCTTTATGGAGACATCAAGGGTCTCCAAGACCCCTAATGTCACCTATGACCCCCCAAAAGAAGCTGATGAAGCACAGATCTGCTCCATCAGCTTCTTTCCAGCTTCTGAAGCTGGAGAGTGACACAAGAATGCGGAAGTAATGTATTATACAACACTTCCGCATTCTTGCAGAGGAGAGGGGACCGGAGGGAGCTCGTGTACCGAGCACCCTCTGATCCCCTGTGACACAGGGGACATGCTGTCAGGATCCAGAGCACCCCCAGGTGGCGCCGGAGCCGGGTCCTGCAGTTCCTGTGCTCGCCTGCGGGTGTCTCCAGCAGCCAGGAACTGTAAGGAACCTGCAGCTCCGGTACTCACCTGCGGGTGTGCCCCAGCTGTGACTGCTCATCCCATCACCTGGTGCTTCCTGGGAGGGTATTTAGGCCCTCCCTGCAGTCAGGAAGCTGGGTCAGTATTGTGTTGCTAACCTGGCTGATGCCCTTGCTCCCTGAACCTTGCGTCCTATCTTAAAACCTGTCACCGACCCAGCTTGTTACCCGACCACTCTCCGTTGAATCCTGTACCGTGCTGCCCTCCTGTTGTTGACCCGGCTTGCACCTGACAACTCTTCATCAATCCTGTTCCTGTACCGCGCTGCCCTCCTGTTAACGACTCGGCTTGTACCTGACCACTCTTCTGGTATCCCGAGGCCTGCTGTACATCTGCAGGCCTGTTACCCCTCTTTGTTGGGTTTGTAGTTTTGTTGATGTGGAACCAATAAACTGTGCATATAACCCTATCCTGTGTGGGCATATTAATTTGGTCATCCTGTGGGTACCTGCATGTGGTGTGAGAACGCCTGTGCAGGGTAACATGACACATGCTGATCCCGGGCTTGCACCGGGCACAGCGGAGCCCGGGATCAGCAGGACATAGGGGCGACGACGACACAGATCGGCACCCCATACACGCGATCCGCCGGCTCTAAAGCATCGCTGCCTGTTTTTGAAAAACTGCAATTTCCCGGTCGCGCGCCGAGTCTAGAGAGCTCCGGGCCGGCCGTTTTTCTACTACGGCCGGCCCGGAGGCAGTTAAAGCGCCCAGGGGGAACACGTTTTCCAAAATACTCAGACTCATGGATTGCAGCTGCAGGATGGCTCTTGAAAAGATCAAATATGCAGGGCTATTCACAAAAGGGTGAAGGGGTTGGAGAAAGTAGGAGAAGTGAACAATCTAGGACAACATAGCTGAACTGGAAAGTGATCTGAATTGGAGAATTGTTCCAAATCAGCTATTTTGTCCTAGATTGTTCACTTATCCTGTCTTCTCCAAACTCTTCACCCTTTTGTGAATAACCCTGCAGGTGGTGCTGCCTGACTGACAGGTATTAGTAGTTTTTTTACTGACTGTCTCTATCTCAGTTTTTATTAACTAGTGACAGAGTCCCTTTAAAACCTGACATATGTCCTAGCTATTCCCTAATGTATCCAAAACTAAAAATAAAAAAAAGTTTTATCTATAGATACATTTAATACATTAACAAAATTATTGAAGAGCAAGCATGTAGGAATGTGAAATCACATTACTCAAAGGTTAAAACAGTACAATAATAAATATGCTATGCTTTCTCTTTAGATTGATTTAGGAGATGCCTCAGTTTCTGTATGTCTAATTGTTGTTCTGCATCCGTCTGCCTTGCTGGCCACCTCGCTATAGTTGCCATTTATAGTAACTTTACTTTCAGGTGTGACACCAGGTCAGGAAGTAGTTGGAAATCAACTGTGACAAAAAAACAAAACAAAAAAGCAACTGAGAGTATCTTACCTTTCCAGACTCTATCCAAAGCTCCGTTCCTCCCACAAAAAGAAATAGTTTTCGGCCAAAGTTGCATTTTGTCCATTGCAGTCCGGGCCTTCTTCTAGTTATGTGCGTTTTGTTTGATAGTCACAATGTAGCACAACTTTACAATGTGTTTATCTCTTTGATATACCGTATCTTGCTATATTTCATGGCATTGTCACAGGGTCACTGGGGATGGCATATTTTCTGTTGGCACATTGCAGACCTTGATCTATGTCAGACACTATAAATTATTTGCTGTAACCTGACATGTTGTGATACAGCTGTGGAGAATCTGAACATTCTGCAAATTATACGATTAGTCGGGGACAGGACTTATTGATCTTGGTGGAGAGCATTCAAGCCATTTTCACTAGGGATGCACCGAAATGAAAATCTTAGACCGAAACCGAAAATAAAAAGTTTGTCAGGCCAAAACCAAAACCGAAAATTACTTTTTTTTCCCAACCTTTTTAAAAATGTTTACATTATTTTTTTTATATTTTTTTTTTTACTGTATTATTAGGAGCTTTGGGAAAAAAATTAGGGCCCCTGATATTTCCCTTTTTAAATAGAAAAAGAGATTGAGGACACAGATTGAGTTCTCAATCTCTTTCTCTGCAGCCCCTGTTATGAACAGGAAGCCTCTATACTCAGTGTTCTTGTCCATTCATAAACTGTGGAAATAGTATGAGTTACTATGTCCACAATCATGAATGAACAGGAAGTGATGCAGAACATTCCTCTTCATTCATAACTGGGGACACAGTAAGCATACTACGTCCTCAGTTATTTACAAACACTCAGCGATCAGTCCTGGCGGGGTAGAGCAGCGGACATCGGAGGGGACACAGACTGGCGTCGGAGGGAAGCTAGGGATGCACTGAATTTTTGGCCAATATGGTACTACCTGCATTTTGTCCATAGCACCATTTTCGGACGAAATATTTTGGCAGCCGAAATTTCAGTGCATCCCTAATTTTCACTTTTTGTAACAGACTTTCTTCTACGTTGTTTTGCTTGATTTAAAATGTTCATTTTGGGTATGTTCTTCACCCCCCAAAAATGCGTGGAAAAGATAATTACAATAAGTGGATAAATAATTTTGATGCAACAAGGTTGTAACAATGTAACAGGTTAGCTGGACTGTAGGCAACCTTTGGTACTTCCCTTTCACTTGCCCACCCTAAAAAAATCTGATACCTCTTGGTATATAGAAGCATGTGCCTCTTTCCTTTGCCTCACACAATGCTGTTCTAGAGGTTTGCTGTTTACTGGGGATAGGTCCTTAGTGCTGGGTAAGTACAGATGCAGAGATGCCATGGAACTTATGTAGGAAAGACCAGTCGGTGACTGCTTGACCTATTATTTTGCCCTGAATGGATTCGGTACAGGTTCACCAAAAATAGTGTAAAACTGAGATGAGAAGCTGCGGACACCAGCTGGCAACCGGACAGACTCTCATCTGCTCACAGTGTTTTGTTCACTTGGCAACATAGCTTGAACTATGGCTTCTCAACCAGGTAACACAGAGGGGTCAAGCCCATCTGTTTCCACAAAAATCTGTATCGCACAGCTCATGCCAAAATGTTGTAACCCTCAAATCCCCAACAAATCCCAAAATTACTCATCACAGCACCTCTTTTACAGCACACCTGTAGACATGGTCTATGGCTTCATTGATCTCAGTAAAAAAAGATTAATGCATAGCCAAAACATTTTTGTTTAGTTTTGAAAGAATTAGAACTCCTGTCAAGTTTTTATTGCTGTCTACGTCATGACTAGGTAGTGTTAAGGTGCCCATACACTGCACGATTATCGTACGATAATCGTATGCGATCGGTTTTTCGTACGATAATCGAGCAGTGTGAACGGAGACGTGCGACCGTTTCTACTGTACGGTCGCACGTCTTCTGTCGAACCAGCATGTTCGAAAACCAGCCGGGAATCGTACGATTCTCGGCTGGTTAGAATGGTGCTCGGAAGATAAATGCTGAACGGGCCGGTGTGCGCACACTGCCCGTTCAGCATTGCGGTCATCGGAAGCCCGCCCCTCAGGGGGGCGGGCTTGCGATGATCGAGAGTGCGATCTGCCTGTCCAAGATAGGTAGATCGTACGTTTTTTTAATCCCTTTACAACCATCGCAAGACTAAAGTCTTGCGAAGGTTGTAGAGTGTATGGCCACCTTTACCCTCTCTATTTGTCACCAAGACAGTAAGTCACCAGGACCAGAGGTTTGAGGTTAATCCTTTTAATGAGACACCTGTTCTGGTAGCAACTGTCTAGTGGAATTTTCCTCACTTTTTAAAGATTTCTTCTTACTTCCTGTTACTTCATGTTGTCTCTCTGGGACTCAATGGTACACAGACAGCATAAAAATAAACTGACAGTGGTTTTAAACCTTTCCTACTCTATCCAAAGATAAAAAAAAGGAAAACTTTGGCTATTTATACAATTTAAGCTTAATAAAAAAAACAGAGTCTTTTGCTTACCTTCCAGCTTAACACACCAGAGCACACACTCTGGTGAGTCACAGAGTCAGGGAACTGTCCAAACTCCCTTACTACTGGTGTTGCAGAAGAGGAGGTACTTCAAAAGGTCCTTACATCTCTCATTTCTGTTTTGTTTTCATAGTTGGTAAATTATTATTATAAAGAGAATGACATATTGCCCTTTGTGTCATTTATATGTTCTCACAAAGTAGCTGTAGCCTTACCTGTTCTTTTGTGGTCATCCCATTCTGCCATGGCTTGCTGTAACTTCGAGTTGAGTAGATAGATGTGCCATGTTGATGTCCCTGTGCCTCGATGCAGTTTGATTCTCTCTTACATGCTCAGCCTGCTCTCTCTCCTGCTCCTGGTGACGTAAATAGGCCTGCAAAACAGGTGTGATTCTTGAGCTTAATGACTCTATCATTATCACCAGATGCAGGGAATAGTTAAGGACTATATAGGAGAAATCCCAAGTGGAAGCTCAGACAGTTCTTTACTGTGCCATCTGTTTCTCCCCCAGATCTATACATCTGTCTAGATATCATTTGCAGTGTCTGCACTGCCAAATTCCCTGACATTTCTTTCTATATAAGCTGTATGTCTTCTTCTCCCATGCCACTCCATTTAATTGGTAGATCCCAGGGACTGTAAAATATAAATCTCTTTTTATATCATACACAGTCTGCTGTAATAAGCAAACCAAATGCTACAGTCAATAAAAATGGTGGAGATGGAACAAAAAGTGATATATAGCAGTGTGTATAATAACACGCTTTAATTGCTAATGAAACAAAACAACCATAAACGCATACATGAATTATATGGCTTATATAATGCCTGATGACAATGTCGCTTTCTGTTCTGCTTTGATTGATTGGTTAAGGGTAGCTGGTAGTTTCTGATGGTACCATATCTCTAATCATGCTCAGGCAAATAGTAATTAGCTGCATTGGGCAACACTCATCTTATATCTATGCCCACTTTAACATTGGTGCTAGGTGTTTTGTACTGTTTAATTGGCCATACACAGTTATATACATATATATATATATATATAATATATATTTATATTTATATACACACATAACAGATTCCTCTACCCATGCTAAACAGCATGGATGGACAAATCTTCCACTGTTTTCTTGGTATTCTGACATTGGCAGGTGTGCCGCTGTCAGAATACTGAAACAGTGATGGCAGCCGATTGGCTGCCATTACTGTGCGCCCAAAGTTTTTCCATTCGGCTTCTTTGATTTTATGATCGAAGGATCCCAGATGGAAGGGTGCAAACAGGGGCTCCTGGAGGAACTGGCCTAAATTCACACATTGTATAGGAAGCGTAAGGCACCATAAGTTAAGTGGAGCATTTTAGGGGTCTTTGTTAGGGATTATTTTAAGGTTATAGTTATGGCAGGTATAGATGGCTGCTTAGGAGACTGTCAGTTTGTGCCATTGAAACCCAAAATTAACTTTTCTGTTTTATGCTAAAACAGTAAAGTGCAGGAGGCCGCAGCGTGACCACTGCTTATAGTGTTCAATAATTTGCGGAGGAAGCGTTCAGAGGGCTATCTCAACTGTGTAACCAAGTGCACACTGATGTAGTTGGTGCTTAGATATCTACTAAACCTACCTTTAGAGGTTGAGGTTAGGGTAAGGTTTTAGTGGGTTAGTGATAGCTTCAGTTTTAGACAGTGGCATAACAATAGCCATAGCAGTACACGTGGCTCCTGTTAGGGATTATATACACCTTAAAGCTGAACTATTGTCTAAATACAAAAAGCATACATGTACAGCAAAGCGATGAGGTCCTAGTTACTTTTACTGGGCTTGCAAAATGCATTTGGTGTTTATAAAGTGGATTAATATCCTTTGTGGCTATTGAGGAATATAATTCAATGAAACTTTTTGTGCCATGAGATCGGCTTTAAGGTTAGGAATCAGATCATACGGGGCAGTGTTTTGTTTTCACTTCTTTTAATGCTGAAATTACCACACAGAACACTACCAGTGCCACAAAACCCAATCCGCCACTGATTTAGACAGAAACACAGTCCGTTTGCATTGCAAAGTGCAAATTTCCTACTTGAAATCAATATTTCCATAAAAGACGTCTGCAGGTACCTCTGGGTAACTGCATTTTATTTATAAAACCAGTGTAACGTGTATGGAGTCCTCCGATGTTTCCATAAATTTTTTTTTTATATAACTAACATTTTTAAATGCTTGCGGTTCTACATTTTTGCTATTTTATTAAAAATATAGATCTGTTGATCAGCCATTAGGGGTGATCTGTATTTTATTGAAATCGTTCTGCCTTCTTGATCAACTTCTACTAAAATTAAATCTCAGCAACATAAGAAGTACATTGTTTCAGCCAGTCAGAGTAGACTGGCAGAATTTTAGGGTACTTTTTTTGTTATATAGTAAAAAATAAAAACCCCAATGGTGATTAAATACCACCAAAAGAAAGCTCTATCTGTCCCAGTGGTGATTAAATACCACCAAAAGAAAGCTCTATCTATCTTTATACCAAAAAATGGTATAAAATTCATTTCAGTACAGCGTTGCATGACGGAATAAACGTCAGCCAAAGTACCGCAGCACTGAACACTGAAAAATGGCCTGGCCAGGAAGGGGGGTGAAACACTGCGGTCTTCAAGTGGTTAATTCTGTTTCAAGGTAAATCTGTATGCCTGTTCATGTACAGGATACAGCAGCCACAAAACAATGACTGTGGCACAGATAGGTCTGTCGGGTATATTACCTGATAGTCTGTATCCATCTGGTACCTCATGGATCTCATGTGCTGTCCGTTAACAATCGACGTTCCTCTGTCCCACTTTCTGTCCATCATCGTCCTTAATGTCGATCTGTTGGAAAGTAACAGTAATCCATAAGACAATATTGGTTCATTTTTCACAGTCCAGGCCATTTTGTTTTATAGTGTAAAGTGTTGTCACAGCGCTAAAGGTTTGAGATAAATATAAAAATATGTGAATATATATGGATCAAAACATGAGTGACATGTTGTCACATGTCTTGGAGCTTGCTGTCCATACACCATCTGGTGAGTAACCACCGCTTGGGGGGCTTCAGATCGGGTGAGGAAGAATTGTGGAACTCTCATCAGAACGCTCATATTGATTTTTATATAACTTATTTATTTTTTTCGTATATATATTTTTTGGTGCAGTTTGTGTTAGTTCACATCACGGACTGAAATTTCTGGAAGGACTTGTGTTTTTTCATTTTTCGTTTTTTTTCGTTTTTTACATCTTTTTCATCCTTGTATCTGCAATACAATTTTGATTGTTACATTTGCTTCACTGTTTTCACTGCTATTTTGCACTTCTTCACATATTTATGAAATAATTTTATTGAATGGTTATTTAATTTTTTATAGTTCACTTCGATATACTTAGTTTTATGGTTTTTATAGTGTGATATCTTGTTACATTTATTCACTTATCTTATTGAGGAATGTAGCTTTCCTTTTGATTGTTTGCACATCAGCACTTTTTCAGTCCTTTATGGACACCTGTTTTTTGGTACTTTATATTCATATTGGTAGGGTTTTTTGAAGACTTATACACAGGGTTGTCACTCATGTTTTGATCCATATATATTCACATATTTTTATATTTATCTCAAACCTTTAGCGCTGTGACAACACTTTACACTTTCACTTTACACTTTTCATAGCAGCTTTAGGATCACTATTTGACTTTTAGTTTACTTTCCAAAAGCGCAGATTTTTTGTTGCAATCATTTTGTTTTATAGCACACTACAATATTTTGTACACAGGCAGTAAAACAAAGAAGAGAGAACTCTAGTCTTGAAAATGAAATACATATTTCTTTAGCTTTTATTGTCAAAGCTGACAATGGAGAATGAACACTGCTAATGAAACCAGCTGAAATTGTGTTTCCAGAATTGAACTTCACATACACATGGTCAGATAAGTTTCCCCGCACTGGCAAAGGCAGCTTTCCATGAGCTTTTATACCTAAAGCATGCTAAAGCACATGTTGCTGTTGTCTTGGCTGCTATTATTTTGTTTATTTGCTTTTTCATTTCTTGTCATGACATTATATAAGTATTTTCTCAGTTCCACGATTATTTTTGTATTTGCCTTCTAATTTCATAGTTTGTAATCAGAACTGCAACTTGTACTAAAAAAAACATTATTTTCCTCTCCAACATAAAAGCTTGTTACTATGCAACCCGTCATACCTCTAGTTTGTGCTGCATAAATCGTCAAAACAGATCTTTCTTGTCATCAATTTACTAAAAATACCAGCTTGCCCATAGACAGCAGATAATAAGGCACAGCTTGGCCTGGACTTGGATTAGTACATTGTCACGCAGATCTCACATACCGTGATGCAACACCGATAGTAACTGTTCCCCGTGGACATCAGCGCCAGCTTCGGTCAGTGATCTTCTGTATAACAGGTTTTGTTATGTGGGAAATGCTAGAGGTGTTTTGGTGAGCTTTACCGTGTCTGCTGCAGAGAAAAAGCGTCTCTAGGTGTCCATGGTAACAGTAGGGGGAGCTATAAGAAGTAATAAAAAGGAAAGGAACCACAGTATCCATAGTAACGAGGCCTGGCCAGAAACAATCACACAGGCAGCCTGCTGCAGAGTGAGCTCATAGTGACAGTGTCAGATTAGGCTGTCATGTTTTCTTCGCCTGTAATTACAGACTGTCTGTATGTGTAGTTTACATATTAGGAAATTACAGCAGCTGCCACTTTTCCTGCAAGATTTTCTTACATTACAGAGCATTTTAACCACCAGATGGCTCATGCATTTTATTTCATATTAATTGGGGCGGAAGCATAAAAACCATTTATGTAGTTCAACCAAAAGCTAGAGAGCACACCTGAATCACACGTCGTGACGTCAACAGGGAAATTATCTAAAAAGTCTTCTTTAATAGAGTAAATACATTTGTTACATTATATATTTTTAATCAATATAAATATATTATTATAATACAGGATTTATATTGCACCAGAAGTTTACAAAGTGCTTTACAAAATAGACAGAGACAGTACAGTTACAATACAATTTCAGTACAGGAGGGCCCTGCTCATGAGAGCTTACAATCCAATAGGAGGGACATGTGAAACAAAAGGATAATCATTGTATGGGATGAGTTAATGGAAGAAGTAAAAGGACAGATATTATGTTGAGGTGGGATAGGCTTCCCTAAAGGGATGAGTTTTCAAGGATCAGAGTTGGACAGAGTAGGAGATAAGCGGACAGATTGGGAGTTCCTGCTATTTTCAGGCGGATGCCACGTAGTTTTGGTCCTATAGACATTTCTTTGCAGGGAGAAACGTGCGTTTTTAAAAGCAAAAACACGCACAAAAACACTCATAAACGGAAACACCTAAGTGTGCACCTAGCCTAAGTGGCTGTATATAAACCCAGCATAACCTCCTAAATCAGACTGCCACATCAAATGCAGATTGATGCCACAGTTTGTGTTCATTCTAACTTGAGGCAGAAAAAACACAGCTAGCTGATTTCCAGAGCACTTGTGTGTACTGAACCACAAAGTACTGTCTCTTCCCTGTGTGTTGGGCAGTGCTCTGGAAGTGTTAAAAATACGGTAGTATTTTCTTTGCCAAAAATGAAAATATTGCCGCATACTAATTATTTCATAGTAATAGAAGCCGTTTTCCTTGCTAAAGCAGTGGTTCCCAGCATGTACCCCCGGGGACATTTAGAGGTACGGGAAAAAAATTGGTAATGGTGCTAGGTGGCTGGGTGCACAGTGTCATGCATGTGAACAAATAAATCTGCGCTTCTGGAAAAATAAAGTTTAGTAATAAGTTAAATTAATAAAGTAAGAATAAATGTGAATAAATGTGAATAAATGTGAATAATTATACCCCAAGCTGCTCTGAAAAAGGTGGAACCTAGTATGATCAAAAGAAACAAAGCGCTAAAGGTAGCTGTATGAGCAAAGGAATATGCTATAAATCGCCAGAATCAATTATAGCATATTCCTTTGCTCATACAGCTACCTTTAGCGCTTTGTTTCTTTTGATCATACAGTGTCATGCATGACACTGTGCAGCCCGGCCACCTGCATCCTAGCAAGTGATAGCACCGGAACGCTGGGTGGCAAATAGAAGAGATGAGAGTGGAGAGGAATGAAGAAGGAGGGAGGGGTACAAAAAAAACGGAGGAGATGAACACACATGTGTGAGTGCAGGGGAGGAAGAAGAGACACACATACACATTGAGGAGTGGGTGCAATACTGCTGCACTCCAGTAGTGTGGTGTACGATGTGTGCTTCTATTAACCCAGCCCCGTATTCAGATTTTTTGGGGTGTAAAATGTATAGAATTGGGCTGCTAACAAGTATTCAATTAAAACAAGGTTGGGAACCACTGATCTAAATCCAAAGGATTTGGAGACATACTTTCTGTGCACTGGCACATGGTCATCCCCTGGTTTCCCCTTGTTTTTGTGCTGCATATCTGTATTACGGTGTAAGGGACATCAGATTATAAAATAACAGCTGTAACATATAAAAAAGGAGTATAATAACTATATGCTGAAAAACAAGATATAGAATGCTGCCAAATAAAAGTGAGGCATGGTGCCAGTTAGCTTGTGTATCGCTCGTTTAGCTTGTTGATGCCTTCCAAAGTATAGAATAAAAATAAATGGTTGGTGTTTTCTTCCAAGAAGGATGAGACCATGCAGTAACATAGAAAACATACTTCCTAACGTAATCCACATATATATTGTTTTGGATGGTTTATATAGCACCGTCAACTATCATGGTGTTGCATAGTGTGTGACAAACAAGGGCAAATAATACGCACATAATAAAAAGCATTTGAACAAGTATATACAACTGCATAGAAAATTACCATTAGCAAATACTGCATATTATATAATAGAAAAGATAGCTTTTTTTCATAAGCAAGTCCAGTGGAATACAGAGTAGAACAGGTAAGGGAATGAATCCGGTAGCAATGGCAGGAAATGTATTTGAAAATGTATGTGATTTCTTCTTTACACAGCCTAGAGAAAAAAAGAACATTGGCGGTGTAATTACATTGCAAGCTTGAGGTAGCCATTCATGGTGCACACAGTTTAGCGTAGATGGAGGAATCTGAGAAAATCTGCAGATAATCTATAGGTGTATGGCCAGCTTAAGTAATTTACTGGCTTTACAGATAAATTGCTGGTGTGAGAGAGAGAACATAATGATAATAATGACCATAATGAGCAGAAACATGCTTTCAAGGAACAAAAAGTAATTTTCTAATTCCGGAGCTAAAACATATAGGAAATGTTAAACTACAAGGAGAAGGGGAGAAGGCTTTGTTACAATGCATGGTAGTGTAAAACGAAATACCGGAGCTTTTAACGTTTAATTATGAAAAGTTTGTAAAAAGACATTGTATAAAACTACAGGCAGAAAAAACTCTATCAGGATTCATAAAACTGGATTTTTTTTTCTTTTACAATTAAGCTTTTACTGATGGTTAATTTTTCATTTTTCTATAGGTCTTGTTATATCATAAAGATGTTTAACAAATAATCTCTATTTTGAAGTCTTATAAGAAAACTAAGAAAGATTAGGAGTGTGCTAAATTTGTGCAATAGGCTCCTAAAATGTATGTATAGTGTAAACTGTTTTTTTTTTAAACTTTCAATACAGTAGGGAAGCATTGGGTGCAGGTTATATTTTTGCTGTCTCTGTACCATTAGGGAAATATCCCTTCTTTTTCTATACCAGATACACAACAGGATATTAGACAAGTGAGAGGAATTCCCCCTTAGACAATTAACATTGGAAGATCCCCCTTACCTCATGTTCTAGGGACAACTCTAAAATGTTGGATTTCCCCTCTGTTTCTTTCTCAGTGACAATGGTCACCAGTCCAAAGAACCTAGAGGGTTATTCACTAAAAGAGCTGAAGGATATAGCTGTAGCTTCGGCTAATCCTTTGGCTCACTTTGGCTGCCGGAGCCGTTTGCTTCAGCTGAAGTGCAGGGCTGCTGTACGGGCTATTCACAATAGCCCGTACAAGAGCCAAACAGCTCAGCCGAGCCGACCGCATATGCTTCGGCTCGGCTGAGCTAAACACACAGCCGAAGTGGGGAGAACGGTCTGCAATAATGTAAGCAAACTAAAAAAAAAACAGCATTGGGTCCCCCTCCTGATCCATTCCAGACCCTTTAGACAGCAAAGTGTCTGGTATGGTTTGGGAAGGGGACCCCACACTGTTTTTTATTTTGTTTACATTTTTAATTCTGCTCGCTACCTCCGAGGATGAGGTTTAGGGGTGAACAGGAGCGAGTGAACTGCTGGGCATTCAACTCATGTAGGATCGGCTGAGGCGAACGCGTTCTGCACTTCGGGTTCAGCCGACCATGCTGGGCATGGTCGACTGAACCAAAAATTAGCTACGCAAACTGAAATCAGTCAAACAGGGCTGAAATGAATAGCCGAACAGCGTTCGGCTCATTTCACTTTGGCACGGCTATTCACTCGGCTGCCTTCAGCAGCTTAGTGAATAGCCCTCCTAGTGATTCTCCCTAATTGGGACAGATATCAACAAAACACTTGTCAGGGGGTCTAATCCTTCACCAGTCCATCCAAAATTAAAAAGAAAGGTTTTGCCTACAGATACACTTTAAGTACTATAGATTATATTACAAACATGAGCAGATATATACAATCTGATCCCTCCATTTGATTTAAGAACAGTAATGCTATTTTTTTTTTTGCAAAATTTATGCTAAATTTTTTTTTTTTTACTATTTATGTACCGTATGACATCACCTGTAGCCCTTCATAGGCATTCTCAATCAGATGGGCCTGTTGAAAGGGAGCTGCTGTGCACTCTATGCGATTTTCTTGTTCCTTTCATTCTGTATTTTGCATGAACCCTGTGACTGCAGCCATTATGTGTGTATCACGAACCTGAGGCTGAGACTGGAAGATGGGGAGGCGTCTCTTGCGAATCGTGTCCTGCGACCCCTGGAATTGGGAACAGAAGGGTGCAGGGCAACGAGGAGCACGAGTGCCGTAGGCTGGAAACACCCACTGCGTGGAGACAACAGTAAAGAGAAGTCAGGAAGCCAAGGTCAAATCCGGTCGGGCAGGCGAGGTACAAAATCGTAAGGCAAACTCAATATCCAGGAAACAAGCAGAGGTCAGGGGCTGGCAGCAAGCAGAGAATAGTCCAGAGCAATCCGAGTCAAGGCAGGATAAAGTAACAGATACAGAACACAGGCACAACACTAAGCTGACAAGACCATCAGCAATGCCAGAGAGGCTGGCTCCTCCTTTTATAGTCCCAAGGCTCACAGACAGTTACCTCACTTCCTGTGCGTTCTCCCGCGCACCTTGCCGCGATTCTCGCGCATGCGCAGTTTGCCGCGATTCTCGCGCATGCGCAGTTTGCCGCGATTCTCGCGGTTTGCAATCGTGCCTTTACAGTGTGCTTGCTCTTGAGTTTAAATTGGGTCTTGCTGTGGCCCGTGACATATTAATGAAACATATTAATGGAATATGCCCGCATCATCGCTCAGGCTCAATGTTATAGATGTGGAAGTGGGCCTCTATATTTCACGACCTGCCAAATATTAAAGAGGGAAGTCTGCATTGCCTAAAGAAAATTACATAGGAGGGGGCAGTTAGGTGAGCTACCCAATAATAGAATCACTGAAAACTACTCATAAAGAAATACTAGAAGAACAACAAATATCTTAGCAAAGGGACCAACTTCTTTAATGGGAAGTATTATTCTAGACGTAGACACCTTTTACCATTGAGTCGATTTTTATTACCTCTGCCTCAGAGTTCAGCTATAAAGCTTTTGTATATATATTTTCTTTCTTTATTCTGTTCAGAATTAAAAAAGTAAATTATGTTTTAATTCTTTGTACATAGATAAATAATTGACAGAAAATATAATGCGTATTTCTAAAATAATGATTTGATGCAAAA
This sequence comes from Nanorana parkeri, assembly GCF_000935625.1. NCBI lineage: Eukaryota > Metazoa > Chordata > Amphibia > Anura > Dicroglossidae > Nanorana > Nanorana parkeri. Next base: position 7,731 of record NW_017307540.1, on the reverse strand, counting down.
TAATGTAAAAGATCAATTGGAGCGCTGAGATTTCCTTTTGGCTCTACAATGTAAAAGATTTGTTTATAAACTGGTAAATGTTCAAAAGTAATACAGTAAAATTGCCCAGAAACTATTATAACATTATAGCAGAAACGGGGTTCTCTCTAATACTATCTGCACATGCAGCAACTTTTCACTTTTCTGTTTTGACAGGTTAATGTATACTGTCCTTAGAACTGTAGTTTATTCATCACTAAACATACAAAATTGTGATTTGTTTAATTTTTCACAAGATACTTATTAAAAAAGTAAGTACATAATTAACTAATCCGGGGTGTAGTCTGCGGGGGGATGGCTGGCCCCGGGCAGCACTGCTGTGTGTCTGCCTGCCTTCCTTCACCATCCTCTGTATTGAACCCCATATTATATATACCGCCTGCATGGTATATGGGCCATATACCATGCAGGCGGTATACAGGACACACCGCTGGATTGCCCCTTAATCTCCTCTCCTTACACAGAGTTAGGATGCTAGTAGTGAGTATGTCATGCCCTGCCCCTGCACACCATGTGGCCAGGATGGTCTCTAGTGCTGACAGCGCTCTGGTGCAGAGGGTGAGTGACTCACCATGAGTCGAACAGAGGATGGAGAGTCAGACACTGCGGCTGGAGAGGGGCCAGAGACTGCAGGAAGTGTGCCGTGGGCATTCCGCCTGGTCATAGATGTTATTGGGTGAGTTGACACCTGCTTGTACCCCAATAACGTGTAACCTTCTCTCCTGCACCCTGACACTCTGTGCTGCCCAATAATGCCTGTACCCCAAAAATAATTATTGGGGTGCAGGCATTATTGGGCAGCACAGAGTGTCAGGGTGCAGGGGAGGGGGTTACACATTATTGAACAGCACAGAGTGTCAGGTTTCAGGGAGGGGGTTATACATTATTGGGGTATATGCATTATTGGGCAGTGCAGACAGTCAGAGTGCAGGGGAGGAGATTATACATTATTGGGGGTACAGGCATTATTGGGCAGCACAGAGTGTCTGGGTGAAGGGAGGGGGTTACACATTATTGGGGTATATGCATTTTTGGGCAGCGCAGAGTGTCAGGGTGCAGGGGAGGGGATTACACATTATTGGGGTACAGGCATTATTGGGCAGCACAGAGTATCATGGTGCAGTGGAGAGAAGTGACAGAGCGAGAACTTTGTGTTGCTGATAGGTGGAGGGTAGAGATAATCAGAAGCTGAACATATCCCTCCAGTAGAGCATCCAAAGGAGGAACTAGTCCTGGACTTGAGAGTCATCAGAGAGAAGGCAGAGAGGGAGCTGATTATGAACTGGGTGAAAGGGGTATAAATACGAACTGTAATTTCTGCCTTCTTGGGGACAAATTGCAGTTTATTACCTTTCTCTAGATTTCTGTGTAATTTTGATGGAACTATTTGCACCAGTTATGAGACACCTCTGGGGCTGGACTTAGCAAAAGCAAAACAAATGGCAAACACACATCAATTTGTCACCAGCTTTACAGCAAGGTGCACATGGAAGGGCTTTATACAGTACAACAGCAAAAAGTTTCCCAGCACAATCGCCAGCTAACATGCAAAAAAACTTGTCTCACCGCTAAAAACAGAGGTTTATATACCCATCTTCTGCAGAAAATGTGAAAGCCACACCGCCTCGCCAAGG
>NW_017307540.1:2169-2904 GCF_000935625.1 Nanorana parkeri | reverse complement strand
CAGTTGCTACGTGGCACAGAGCAAACCACTGGCTGACCTAAAGAACAAAGGGCCATTGTTCAATTTTTTGTATCAGGTCCCCACAACCCTGTTTTGACTTACCCTATTCCAAAATCCACACAATCAACTTCCCACCCCCCACGCCCCCTCCCGAGCAGAAGCCCATCACAATCCCCATCACCCTTGGCTCAGAACTTGAAGCACATTGCACTAATCCCAACACACCCACAAAGTCCACTATGAAACCCATCGCACTCCCCTGTTCCCACATCAGATTGGATCTCATTGGGCACCCCCCTAGCTTCGTGCCCTTGGAGTAGAATCCAACCCTTTAGCAAACACAAATTATTGTCTGTATGTATATGCTTCCTCCTGCTGAGAGACTTAGGCATTTCCCTAAACTCGCATTTCTATTAATTTTCAATATATACACTATATTGGCCAAAGTATTGGGCCCCTCCCCCTCCAAATCAATGGATTCAGGTGTTCCCATCCCCTCCATGGTCACAGGTGTATAAAATCACCCACATTGGCATGTGGACGCTACAACTAAAATTTTTGAAAGAATGCGTCGCTCTTAGGAGTTCAGTGACTCCAAGCGTGGTGCCGTGATAGGTTGCCACCTGTGCAGTGGCGTAACAACCGGGGGTGCAGCAGGGGCGCGGGCACCGGGCGATAAGTGAAGGGGGTGCGCCAGGGTACAGTTCCAGTGGTAGTTTATATAATGGGGGGGCG
>NW_017307540.1:0-1263 GCF_000935625.1 Nanorana parkeri | reverse complement strand
TGTCAGAACAACTACCTGTCCCATCCTACTACTTTTTAGCACGGGCTCAGAGTGATTTGTTGATGCGCAGAAGGTGGTAACCAACATTTGCCAAGCTGAGGGTCATCTTCAGTTCTAAGCATCACACAGTCACTCACAACCTCTTCCCAACACCCCACCCCGAGCACACTCCAGCACACAGTGCCTTCTTCCAGCATTAGAATGTCATATCCATAGATAAAAATGTGACATGTTTCATAAATAGGTACAATCACAACAAAAAGAGATATTCCTAAAATGCATGTATGAGACCTGAAGGCAAAGCATATACACTCACATTGCATGAAAAAAGGACTATATCAACAGATATATTTCTAGGCATGTTACTTTAACTGTAAACGCATGGCACTTACGTTTCGCAATGACGCGTCGTATGGATCTCAGCTGATCCTCCTACCGCGTCTTTAAGTCTGACCAGCGTTTGCGGACCTGGTCTTTTGTCCTCTCCAGGGAAAATTTTCTCCGAATGGTGGAGAGCACCTTGGACAGAATCCTGTCCTTGCGGGCATTGGCACTTTTACCGTAACTGCCCTTACGGCAGTCGTAATCTTGCGCATCAAAGATGCGTACCAGCTCCACCATCTCCTCAAATGTCATATTGCTGGCACGTTTCTTGCGGGGGGTCTCAGGTGTCCCCGTTGTGGAAGGTGACGATCCATCAGACTCTGAGGGAATATCTGACATATTTTTTTTTTCAAGATATTCCAAAAAATCCAAGTCTCACTATCACTCTGCTCACACTGAATGACAGGCTGGAATGGAGACAGACGGGATTGCGCGCGCACGTACGGCCCTGCGCGTGCACGAACGGACGGAACACGGACGAAACCGAAAGTAACATAAACTTGTAACATAAAGTGAAATCCGGAAGTTTTCTATGCCACATTATCTATCACTCAAAGTGAAAATGCTTTTATTTTGCTAAAATAAGTTAATTTTTATGGAAACTGTCGAATTCTGGCCATTCCGTTTTCGATCGCGATTCCGTACGATCGAGACGCGGTGCGGTCGAATACGAAACGATGGTTAAAATATGTATCCTATCAAAGTTGACTAGATAACCACAGAAACAGGGCCGGATTTACTCTCCCTGCCGTCCCAAGGCCGTGTTCCCCAATACGCCACCCCCCCGCGCCGCCAATTGAGAATGGCAACCAGATGGCAGTGCGGCGGGGTGGGGGGTGTCATGCGTATTGTGGAACCTGGCCTTGGGGTGGGGCTAGT
>NW_017307539.1:500436-506109 GCF_000935625.1 Nanorana parkeri | reverse complement strand
CACCTACAATTACGTGTGGTGTGCTGGCGTTTACATGCAGCTGCTGTTACCTGATCATTATCTTGAACGGGACAGCTACTGAATGTAAACACTGGTTGAAGGATTCTTGGTGCAGGAAAACACATTCCTGACACAGATCTCCTTAATCGTACCTAAACTTACAGGTGTGAATGGGGCCTAATACACACGCACACGTACACACAAACATACGTACCCACCTCACTCACAGAAATCCTGAGAATACACAAAACGCAAACCAGCACTAAAAAAAATAATCTAATATTGCATACAAAGAAATGATCATAAACTCACGCAGACACACACTGGTGAGACAAAAAATGGTCCAGTGCCCCCCTCCCCCATTGAATCGAGTTTTACACCCCTTCATTATTTAATCATTGCAAAGGGGACCCACGAGATTTTAAGATTTGAGTGTGAATTAGTGAGGTGTGAAAAGCCTTTGCTGGGCTTAAGGTACCACATGGTTATAAGGCAATTATGTTAATACATTTGGTATATAAGTATCTGTTTCAAAATAAATTAAAAACCGTAGTGGAAGCATCATAAGATATAAGTTGGTTGGGGAAATTGTTATCATATCCTAGTGTTTTATAATCACTTGTGCTACAAATCAGTTGAATTGACTGGCCCATGCAAGCAGCCGCGAGCAATAGCCAGACTGTTATTGGCTATTTCAAATTACAATAGCCAGATGGCTATTAAAGCTCTGCCCACTGAACAGAGGAGCGGCCCAGAGAAATTCCCTCTCCGGTACGATCCTCTGCTTGGTGGGCGGAGTTTCAAAAGCCAGCCTGCTATATAGGCTTTTGAGATTTTAACTAGTCAATTCTCACCATTGATTTACATTCTGCTGCCAAACACGGAATCTACCCGTCAGCAAAATGTAAACAACAAATTTTGTTAACTAAATTAATTTCATGCCTAACAAACTTGTTAGTGTGCAAGAAGCAACCGACCACTCTTTAAGCATATCAACCGTCTGCAAAATAGAAAATATATCCTATTCGTATTTTATTTTTTTCCGGCCGCCTGCAAAAGGACATTTAGCAGGAGGGGAACTAGCTCCTCCATTGTGAACTGTCTAGTTCCCATCCCTCTATATCAGTGCTCCCCAACCTTTTTATCGCCGTGGACCGGTCAACGTTTGATAATTTTACTGCGGCCCGCTGAGGGGGGGACGTGGATTGTTTATATTTTAGATTGTTTTGATTTAATAATTTTAATTTGTGCTGTCAGTGCCATTATTTTCTAATGGCACCACAGTCGTGCCAGGCAGATTGAGCGTTTTCCTGCTGCAATACAGCCCTGCCCGTGCGGTTGCACACAATCGCAGTTGAAAACACTGCACGTTTATTCGCAGATGGGGGCAGCGGGGCTGGTTTTCATTTATTCAATTTTTATTTACTTTGGAAACATTTTGTTTGTTTTATTATTTTTATTTTTTACATTTTTATTTTGTTACGTTTTTAATATTTTTTACTATTTATTTTTTAAACTTAACTGTATTGCCATTACACTGAAATTTGGATTATAGCCCTGCTAATGCGACATACCGACTCTCCACGCTCCGTCCCCGCCCCCTGTTCTCGGCGCTCCCTGCCCCCCGCTCTCAGCGGGGACCACTGCTCTATATGACCTGTATGGTAATAATAAAGAAAGGTTATTTAGCGGGATGGGAACTAGCTACTTCATAGTGATCTGTCTAGTTCCCATCCCTCTAAATAACATGTATGGTAATAATGAAGAAAGGTAATTTAGGAGGATGGGAACTAGCTCCTTCATAGTGATCTGTCTAGTTCCCATCCCTCTAAATAACATGTATGGTAATAATGAAGAAAGGTCATTTAGGAGGATGGGAACTAGCTCCTTCCTAGTGATCTGTATAGTTACCATCCCTCTATATGACCTGTATTGTAATAATGGAGAAAGGTTATTTAGCAGGAGGGTAACTAGCTCCCCCATTGTGATCTGTCTAGTTCCCATCCCTCTAAATAGCCTGTATGGTAATAATGAAGAAAGATAATTTAGGAGGATGGGAACTAGCTCCTTTATAGTGAACTGTCTAGTTCCCATCCCTCTAAATAACCTGTACGGTAATCATTAGGTAACCTAACCTAAAAGGGTAACGATGGTATAGTATGCTGTGCACGTATACATGCATAAAGCCTAAAGTGCAACTGCACTTCACTGGAGCCGCCAGTATCCCAGCAGCGAAGGACGCTTGGCAGCTGAAACCACCTAACGTGCGTTGTCGCTAGGATGTAAGCTGCTAGAGCGGCCTAGCATGCTTTGTTGCTAGAAGCTATCCTAGTGTCCTTTGTTGCTAGGATGCAGGTGACCAGAGCCACCTTTTGTGCTATGTTGCTCGCATCTGGGGCCACCTTGTTTACTTTGTTGCTAGGAGCTGCATAGCATCCTTGGTTGCTAGGATGCAGGCAGAAGGATCCCCCTAACATTGTATGTTGCTAGGATGCAGGCGACTGGAGCTGCCTAGCATAATTTGTTGCTAGGATGCAGGCTTCTGAAACTGCCTAACATCCTTTGTTGTTAGGATGCAGTTGGATGGAGCCACCTACCATCTTCTTGTTGCTAGGATGCAGGCGGGTGGAGCTGCCTACCATATTTTGAGGCTAGAATGCAGGCGGGTGGAGCTGCCTAACGTCCTTTGTTGCTAGAAAATAGACATATGTGATTCATTTCGTTCCGAATCGAAATTCGGACGAACATTTGGATGCATGCGAATTGCAGCTAAAATGAATGCAAACGAATACAATTTTTTATTTTTTTTTACAGTCTGCAGAAGAGCAAAAAAAAAAAAGCAAGAGGTTCCCCCCAATTCATACAAGACCCTTTAGGTCTGGTAGGAATGTTAAAAAATGGGAGGGGGGGGAACGGGGGGTCCCCACTAACATTCCTACCAGACCCTTGATCCGAGCACAGGCCCGGCAGGGCAGGAGAGGGGGGGACGATCTTGTACCCCTACTCATTCGCTAAAGTGTTCAAATTCAAAGTAAATAAACAAACCACACTTTAAGAAAAAATCCTTTACCTTTTTTGAATCCAACTAGAAAAGGTGAATCTTTTGGGAATAGCACTGTAAGTGTTGTCATAAATCACATGGCTGCTGATGTTCCTGGACAAGCACAGTGCTGATGCCCAATCCCAGCACATCGCATTGTTTAGCCCTCATTTATGACATGGAGCATCGTGGAATATGCGTTTTTGCGCATACAACGTGCAAACGTATGTCGCGCATTTTTGTGAACAGATCGTGACACATTGATGGGAATGGACAGACGCACGTCTTACAAAAAAAATTCAGCAAACACGCGTTTTTTAGCATTTCCATTGAAGTCTATTGGGCCAATAACTGCAGAATCTGCCAAAAAGAAGCTCATGTATTTTGCTAAAGCAACAGGCATTTTGCAACAGGCGACAAAAATGTGTACATGGCCATAGAAATGAATATGGATTTTTGGGGGGCTTTTATTTAGCATTTTTTTCGGGCAGAGAAAGTGCTGCAAAAAGTTTAGTGTAAATGAGGGCTAACTAGTGATATTGTACCGTGTCGCACTGCGCTGCAATGAAAAAAAGTACGGAACGCCATATTTTTCTTCAGCACATACAACTGTAATGCAGTGGTGAGACCTTTGCCTGTTTAAAACTAGGCAAACTGCCTTGTCTATGCGTTGGGGCTGCTGAGAAAAGTTCCAGCACAGCCCTGATGCTTTGTGTGTTTTTGTGAATTCAATTTTAGCTTTTTTGTGTAAAAAATATAAAAATAAATTGTCTAATGCGAATATCTGAGTAAAATTTACTGTTAAAGTAGAACTTTTTTAAAGTTTTGAATAGAGTAAGGGAGGGTTATAACTAGGGATGCACCTATATATATCGGCCGCCGAAACATATCGGCTGAACATGGCACTTTTGATTAAATGCCGAAAGTGCAATTTTCCTGCCGATACGTCGGCGCATCCCAGGTTTCTTTCCTCCCTGCTGGGCCCTGATCTGTGTCCCAGTGGGGAGGAGAGAAAGTGACAGCCGGCCGAGCGCTGCGGGAGGGGAGTGCTGTGAGCGGCCGGTGTCTCTCCTCCCACACCGCTCGGCCGCCTATCACAGTGCGGCAGAGCGGTGTGGGGTCGGAGACAGCGCTGTCACAGGAGGCTGAGCTCTCCTCCCGCACCTCTCGCTCAGCCTCCTGTGACAGTGTGTGTCGGAGAGGAGAGCAAACACTAAGCCAGGGGTGCCCACAATTTTTCGTCTGGAGATCTACTTTCAAATGACGAGCTCAATGAGATCTACCAATGAAAAAACACCTGCGTTCAGGGGCATGGCGGTGCATTGAAATCAATGGCACGGCAGCCACGGTCCCCAGCCCGCAGAGCGATCGCACGCACCCAGAAAAACAGGCACATTAGTGCCTGCATTCCGGCCTAGTGCGATCTGCAAAAATGCTGCAAGGAGGCTTGCGTTTCTGTGCGTTCTAGAGGCCGAACACTCTGGAACGCAGACTTTGTGGTGCAAACTGGCCCTCTCTCTTGGCCTTCTCTTCTCTCTCTCCTCGCACCTTCTCTTTCTCCTTCACGTCTGCGGCGTCTGACACATTCAGCCGCACTAGCACCGCGGGAAGAAGCTCAGGTCTGTGAGCTGGTCGCGATCTACCAGTGTTTGCTTTGCGATCTACCGGTAGATCGCGATCTACCTAAGGCCTTGTTCACACCTGGGCGTTTTTCCTAAGCGTTTTGTATTTTAGAAACGCACGACGCACGCGCGTTTTGGAGCAGCAACAGAGGTATCCAATGAAGAAGAATTCCTGTTTTTCCACAAGCGTCCAATGAAAAAGACTTCCTGAGACGCAGCATTTCCCCTTCCTTTTTGCAAAAGACCGTGTGGTGTGTGGATTATCTTTTGCAGAGAGCAGTTTTGATTGATTTGTGACATATGGAGCTGACCAGACGTAGGAGGACTGCAGCAGTCGTTGCAGCACTGCGTTTGATAGCATTGTGGAGAAGGAGGGACAGTAGGTGAAGATTCTGGATCCATCCGGTAATAGCCAACCGTGAGGAAAGAGGCCAATTTTGGGCTATGTTTCAGACCCTACGTGGACATGAGGAGAAGTTCTTCAACTACACCCGCATGTCCATAAAGAGGTTAGTACATAAACAATAGTGCTTATTGTTGTTCTATCCCATTCATTGTAATGGAGTACATGTATATGTTGTTCATGTATTCATATTGCTAATTGCTAGCATTGACCACAAACCTTTATATTTACAGTTTTGATGAGTTACTGGGATTGCTGTCTGTCCAATTGAAGCGTCAGGACACCTTCATGCGGGACAGCATTCCACCTCCGGAACGATTGGTGATCACTTTGCGGTAAGTTCAATACATGACTCCTTTGTAGAATTATAAACCAAATAAATGTTGGCGTAAAGAAGCAACTTTATGAACCAAATTATATGTACCAAATAAATTATAAACCAATTAAATGTTGGCGTAAAGAAGGAACTACAAATAACAGATCAACGCTGATGTGTGACATTACTTACCCCTCCCAAACTCTATTTTTAATCTGTTTTCAAGTGTTATTGATATGGAATGGGATATTAATGCTCTGTGTGTTGTGCCTTTTGCTGTAGTGCCCTGTGC
>NW_017307539.1:443512-499857 GCF_000935625.1 Nanorana parkeri | reverse complement strand
GGTGAGCATTTAATGAGGCCCTACTCCGGTCATGGGCTAAGTCTGGAGAAGAGGGTATTCAATTATAGGCTCACCAGAGCACGCAGGGTTGTGGAGTGTGCCTTTGGCATACTCTCCAATAAATGGTGCTCCGTGCACTCGCCAATAAACCTCAAACTTGAGAACGCCATCTCTGCGGTGAAGGCAGCTTGCGCCCTTCCCAATTTTGTACGTTGCGTGACGCATGTCATATAGACATGGCCTTCCCTGCACCAGCCGTATGAAGGCCTCAGAATCGAGCATGACAAATGTGCTTGAATCCTCCATCTTGTCTTCTGCAACAGCTCTCTGCAAGGTGGGAGTGGTCTGTAGCCATGTGCGGAACGCTAGTTCTATGCGCGATTTCTGTGACCAAAAACGCTCAAACACACATTTCGGCCGTTCCCGTCGAAGTCAATGGGCGCGAACGCGCTACAAAACGGCCCAATACGCCGCAAAGAAGCTCCTGGACCTTTTCAGGCGTGGGCCGTTTTGTAGCGCGGTAGGGACGGGCGGAAATACGGACAGGTGGGAACGAGACCATTGACTGTAATGCTATTTATATTTTGGACCGTTTTGTAGAGCGTTCGTCGAGCGTAGGACGCGCTACAAAAAGGTCAGGTGTGAACAAGGCCTAATGGGCACCCCTGCACTAAGCGATCAGTGATTGCTGAGTGTTTGTGGATAATTGAGGATAAAAAATAAAAATATTTAATAACAAATTAATTAATAAATAAAAATAAATATTGAAAAATTAAAAAGTTTATAAAAATAAAATATTTGAAAAAATAAAAACATTTTCGGTTTCGGCCTGACAATGTTTTTTATTTCAGTTTCATTTCGGTGCACCTCTAGTTATAACTAGGAATGCACCAATACCGGCTTTTCGGTCTCAAGTACGAGTACCAATATTTTTTTTTCAGTACTCACCAATGCCGAAATAACCAATACCGGAAGTCCCATTAAGGAAGCCGGGTGGCATGTAATGACTCGCCGCCCGGCTTCCTGATACCGCAAGTTCCTGTATCGGGAGCATTTGGGCAAGTACGAGTATTCGCCCAAATACTCAGTATCGGTGCATCCCTAGTTATAACCCTTGTTAGCTTTTTTTTTGCTATCTGTGTGCCATTCGGGAGAATTCTCTTCACTTCTTGTCCTATAGCCACAACCTGAAGTGAGAGGAAATCCCTCCAAAGAGTGTGAAATTACTGGTAGTCAGCAGTGTCACCAGAACTAGTTTCTCCATTGGAAGATTTCCCATCTAATCCTATTCTGATGTCAAACCATAATGTTGGATTTTCTTTCACTTTTAAAAGAGAACTATGGGTTAAGTGTTTTTCCCCATAGTTCTGTTTAGGGTCACGGGAGGACATATACTAGCGTCCTCCCGTGACCCAAAGCTCAGTATCTTGAGGGCTATAGATCACTATGTACTGAGAGTGCCACAGCCGGGACGGATCCCGACAATGCTGCATGTTTCTGCTCACTGCCCGATCAATAGAGCCGACCTGTGACAGCTTCTTTGTCACAGGTTGGCTCTAACTCTGAGGATGAGTGGAAATCACTCATCTCATAGTTCTCCTTTAATGATAACAAGACAAGTTGAGGGTGAATCTCCCTAACGGGGGCACAACCATCGATAACAACCTGACAGTTGTTCTCTTCCCTCTTCACTCTATCCAAAGCTAAAGAAAAGTTGTGCTTCGGTTGCATTTTAAATCTGCTTTGCACTTCTACAATCTGCTGTTTTTGTTAATGATCCTCAGTGTAAAATGTTTCGAATAATTCTAAAAGTCTCTGCACCAGCCCAAAGGATTGATTTTGTTCCTATACAATGTATTACACCCTGTTAAACTAATAACAATTTTCTGAAATTAAATAATTCTAAAATGTTCTGACCATTTTTGGCACAGCAATAATTTGGGTCAGATCAGTGACGTAGGACCAGATTGCACACAGTAAACGAAATGGATCCATGGAAGACGCTGGCAATGTTGCTCTGGCACAGATTCTGGAGAAGGAAGGTCTGTAAATGTAAGGATCTGGTATCTCACAGTATATACCTTTGCATCCTCCACCCTCATTCAATCAACAGAGTGAAGGGAGGGATTAGACACAAACCTGCATTCTTCATAGCACCTGTGAACAGTAATGTAGTCAGTAGTCAGCACAATACTAGACAGAAGATGGCAATGAGAATGTCACCCAATCTTTCTTTTTTCCTACTCCAGCTGTGTACATTGATAACAGTAAGTGGAATCTAATTTTCTTGAATCCAGCAAATTATTCTGTTAATATTTTATGTAGGTCAGGGTGACTGCACAATGATGTCTTGTATGAAATATCACCTGTATAAGCAGATAAATGTGCTTATTATTTTCTCACTCAAGTCTATTAATCAATTACCCTCCTTCCTATAACAAAGGCATGTATGTCTTTGATGAAAAGCTTATTCTTTCATACATGTTAATTTTTTAAAGAGTAGATGATCATTTAATCACATACTGGACAACTGACGCATGTAATTAGTGCTATTAAAAATAAAAAATTAAAATTGACAGGAATTAGTAACCAGAATTGTCAGCTTGCTTTATTGTAAGGGCAATATTATTTTTGTTTTTTGCTTTTGTTACCTTTAGATGCAAATTTAATATACTATATATTTTAATAAAGATGTAATACTATGTGCTCATTCAATAAGCAGATGCTCCGGTAATATGCTCCTCCCAGGTTCCTATATTTACATAAATAGCTAAATAGTTTTATAAAGGCACAATAAGTTTTGAATGCTAAAAATGTGTTGAAGCACAGCAGTCAAAAAATTTACAGTTTATCATCTGTTTTATGCAGCAACTTCATATTCTACATCTTTTATGCTTTTTTTTTTATCCAATCTTGTATGGTAATGTTACCCCTTTTTATTATACTAATATATATAATCTTTCAACTAAATTGATATTTAAACATGCCTATTTTTTGTTATTCCTGAGCTATAACCTCAAACAAGCAAACAATAAATTGCTAGAAGGCAATATGCTGGTATTCCTTGCCAAATGCCCTTTGTCAGTGGTATATAAAACAATATACTTTGCATAGAGTAGTCAATGATTACATGATTGGATGATAAGTAGAGTTTTACCACATTAACTAAGCTAAAGAAAAATTCCCTTGCAAAGTGAACAGCCTGTTTGCCTTTAGTAAATCAACACTTAATTGTTTAGTGCCAATGCCGGCACACAGAACTTTGAATTAAGTATTGTTAAAAATTGCAAAATTAAATTTTAGAGCTCTAGTCCTGGTGCTGCAGATGCTATGCCGAAAAAGGTGACATATACCTTTTATCAATACCAGAATCAAGCACAGAGCACTTCATATGTAATACTGTAATGTCCATCTTAATGTTCAATTCAGATGGACTGGCATTTTTTTTTCAAATGTTGGTCAAAGCATTAAAAAAGCAGGTTTTCACCACCTTCACTAAGTAAAATGAACAGCCTATTGTCCTTTAGTAAATCAACCCGATAGAGCGGAAACAAAAAATTAAAACAATTATCAGCAATGGACCAAGAAGAGAGGCTTCTGTTATGCTGATCTTGTAATTAGTGGTTGGCTGTGGTTTACAAGGATCTAATTGTATAGACAACATCAACAATCTAAATTCTATCCTGATCAGTTGAGTCCAGTCTTCTCAGATCTAGTGACTGTAGATGGAAAATTAAAAATGATTCTTTTTGTTTAATACACATGTAAAAAAAAAAACATTTTAAAATACATTTTAGTTGTGGCTAAAAATAATGAAATAATATCAGAAACGTTTTTGGCTGACATTTGTATTTTTTTACATTAACCAGAACTAGTTTTCTGCTAGCAGTTATCAAGACTTCATTTGTTGGAATTTACAGTCGGAAGGTAGAAAGGTCATTTCCTAACTCTGAGCCAAATCTGCCCTCTTTGGTCTGTCACCAGCTAGGATTTTTCTCCTCTTTATGAATGAGTAGATTCAGAAAATAACTCTGCAGCGGAAATATTAACTCAGTAACCATTCTATCTCTTACTGGCAACTGTCATTTACCATCCCAGGCTTTGGTATTCATAATTACAAAGTTAAGCTTCTTACAGATTGTCAAAATATTTTATAATGTACAATAGTTATTGTGTTGATAGCCATAGACTAACTTAAAATAAAAGCAATGCAAAAGTAATCAGTTTTTCAGTGGGGTGACATTGGAACAAGTGCTGAAATGAATGTGGCTATATAAAATATACAACATAACAAAATAAAAATGTTAACGACAGGATTCGACAAACTGATTATTGTGCAAATCTCACTATACACATCAGAGGGCAATCGGATATGCAATTGAATTTGTCCAATGTTTTGCTGAAAAGGCCTTCTGATAAATATGTACGCTTGGATTGTCTGAGAGTGTAGGTTGATATAATGCTGGTACTCGTCAATCAATCCCGCCCCCCCCCCCCATCTAGCTAGAGTTTGTCAAAATCAGGTTTACATTTATTAGATATTTTGCTTCCTGGACATGCAAACAGATCACTAATTAGAAAATATACATTTTTGTAGAGTCTGTCTGTGCCCAAAATAATGATACTTGCCAAGAATGATCTAAATAATTAAAAATACTAAATACTCATGTGGGTCTCCCCATTTTGGATAATTATCTGAAGTGTCAAGGCTCAGAGCCAGTATCAAGATCTTGGACTCTGTGCAGGATTCTGCTATAGAGGGGAATTTATCAAAACTGGAGCAGACAAAATCTGGAGCAGCTCTGCATGGCAACCAATCGGCTTCTCGCTTTCATTTTCAAATCTTAACTGAACAAATTGAAGAGAGAAGCTGATTGGTTGCAATGGACAACTGCTCCGGTTTCTTTCTGCTCCAGTTTTGATAAATTCACCCCATAGTCTCACATAAATAAAAGTCACCAAAACCTTTCAGCCAGGGAATTTTTAGGTTGTTTCAACATGATCTACAGCACCGTGCTATTGCTGCCCATGTAAAAGGTTTCCTTCCAGTAATAAGAAGACCGAACATCCTTGGACATAATATTGTTCTATTGTTTAGTGGTAGGAGAACAGTATAATTATGAAGATCCCTATGTGCTGATGTATATGTACACTGACTGGCCGAAAAAAAGAAAAAGTCACCACCTGTATGGCCACCTTTAACCTAGCTACCTATGGTATTCAGAAAATAATTGGTAAAATTATATACAAATATGTAAAGCATAGAGTGCCCGGCTTAGATCTCTGGATTTATACCTCGTGATTTATAATATTTTTTAAATAGTTCCCAAATTCATTAATATGTGCTTCAGTGTAAATATTATACACGGAACATGACATCACTGCTGACATCACTGCTGTACATGTTTAAAAACATAATCCCAAAAACATACCTTCCAATTTTCTGAGATGAGAAAGAGGGTCAGCTTCCAGCACAAATGTATTTAGGCAATGGACATACCTCTGCCATGCCCCTAGTTATGAGGACCATTAAAAATCTATATGCCAAAAATAATTGGCTAAACTAAGAATTTTTCTTTTTCACCATTACTTTTCCTTTATACTAGCCTTTCACAATAGCAAACACTTTTTGTAGTTAAATAGTACATTTTCATAGATATCTGTACATCAGACCAAATAGAGAGACAACTGAGGAGGAAGGAGTGACAGAGATTTGGTTCCAAATGAAGGACAGTTGGGAAGTATGCAGAAAATATTTTACCCAGAAGATCACACCAACACAATATCATTTCAGCATAATGTATGTTTGTGCCAGACATATCGGTTCAGTTGTTTCAAAAACAGCTATTTGGCCTTGTAAAACAGTTCCCTGATCAGGTCAGAGTCACTGGAGTTATATTGGTGGAAGTACACTTCTCATTGGATATGAATGAGTTCTAAAAAGAATTCAGCATAATGTTTGCCTCTAAGGACAGCTAAGAGCAGCAGCATTGCTTCCATGATAAAAGAACCTGGCCAGAGGAGGCACCACCATATGGTGGTAGAGATGAGGTTTTTATATTGCCTTAGATAACACCTTGTAATATGTAACATATATATATATATATATATATATATATATATATATATATATATATATATATACATACACACTTATATTATATAATATTGGTTATGAATGGACCAATGTGTGTTTGTGCATACATATGTGAGTTCTTTGAAAGGACCTACAAGATGGCCTTACACTTACTATTATGGTTATACAACAAGGCTTTCTACAATTTAAAACTCCTAAAAAGCCAAACAAGGAGTTTTTAAAGCATTCATTCAGGCACAGACATCTATATAAATTCCTCAGGGCAAAAATGACCCCTTGTCGGGTGTATTAAATGTGCAAACTGGTTCTGTTTACTTGACAACTAATTTTTTTCAAATACAGCAAGCGCTTTACTTCTTCCCGCTGCGGCTATGAGAGCTGAGGCTCTCTTACACAGACGGATAAAACTAGCCATACAATGCTTAATTTTTAGCCAATCCCTGCTGAATCAGCAGAAATGGGAGCTGTAGGTGGCTCTTTCAGCACCACCCGCAGTCAGTTTGAAAGCGACTGAGCCGTTTAAAAAGTTGTTGGCCAAACATCACTGTTGGGATAGCAGTAGAGATTCTTCCTTCTATGCTGTTTAGCCTGGATGTGGGAATCCAGCCTGCAGGCTGAACAAAATAAATCTTCATGTGTATGGCTAGTCTTGGTGTTGTTTGTCCGCCCCCTCCTCTCCCCTTGCCTATTCACAGAATGCCGTGTATTCTGTGAATGATGCGTAGAATACAAGGTGCTCTGTGAACGGCCAAGGGGAGAGGCGGGTTGGACACATGACACAAACTCTTCCCTGTATGAGACCCATAGCTCCAGAAGCATCCAGAAGTACAGTACTGGCTGTATTATACAGATGAATTAATTGTACCGCAAACAGGACTGATCTTCACATTTAACACACCTTAAAAAAGGTCACCTTTTTCTTAAGTATTGATGTACATTTCTGTGCCTGGAGTTCTGCTTTAAAGGTGCAGGGAACAGGGTTGTGAAACCAAGGTACTGGAAGGAAGTTTGACAAGCCAGCTGAGAGCTGAACCTGATGGAGTCTACCAAGAAATAGGTAATTGGAATTCATTTTAGGTGAGTTCATAGCGCATTTGTGCAAAAATTAATTTATAAGTATAATATTTAATGTCAAATTTGTTATGATGTCATTTTTAATGTGCTCTCCTTATATTTTGTATCCTACAGATGGCTTCAGCTGACACAGGTACATCTTGTTACTAATGTAAAACCTCTTATGTATTGATCTGTAAAAGGAAAGTTGAAATATAATTTTTACATGTTTATTCCAAACGTTGTCTCCTTTACTCTACTTTTACCTTTTTACCTCTTTATCCTTCTATTTTTCAACCTTTTTAAAGCTGCATGCAATGATGAAACTTGATAGGCTTGTGACACATAATACTGAA
The DNA here is from genome assembly GCF_000935625.1 of Nanorana parkeri. Classification (NCBI taxonomy): domain Eukaryota; kingdom Metazoa; phylum Chordata; class Amphibia; order Anura; family Dicroglossidae; genus Nanorana; species Nanorana parkeri. The sequence continues at coordinate 492,351 of NW_017307539.1, read as the reverse complement.
ACATCTTGTGCGCTCCTTTATTCTACAACAGAACAAACTTAAAGGCGTTATAAAATCACAGCATATACTATCCTGTTATAACATCAACATTGTAACAGGTAGAGCTGTAGATATAGATATCTGTTCATGTATCTGTAATGTAATCAAAGCTTACCATAAAAAAACCTCACTTATGTAGTGAGTGCTGCCTTCTGTCTGCCCATCACTTTCACCAACTTCCTGGATTCCCAGAGCTCTTTGGGTCTCTTTCCCTGCTGCTTGACATGATGCAATCTTAATTTCTCAAGACTACATATCCCATAATGTATTGCTTTTATCAAGCAATGATAATGTTACAATGTTCAGACGTTGAGTTGTAGTTCAAAAGGCAGACTGTGTGAGTTGTGACACCAGGAAGTGCATATTTACAGGGCTGAGAGAAATTGTGTCACTGCATCGAGGAAGTACATGCTTAGGCCATCTTCAATAAACATCTAAATCAATATGGTTCCTAGGAATGGGATAGAACTGATGGAAATTCAATATAGAAATTCATTTATTTTTAGTTTTTGACCATAGATACTCTTTATTAAATACAACTCAACAGTCGAGTTTTTTCATTGAAGGATGGATACATTTTCTCGAACTAACAAAACATTTTTTAAATGTGAATGTGGTTCCTGACCTGTAAAGCATAATGTAAGTAATATGCATGTGCCTGGAAAATTAACATTACAGTGTTTCCGTTCATCCCGAATTCGAACTTTGGCATGGCAATCGAGTGAAATATCGTTTTCGTCAAGTCCATGCATTGAATGTTCTGACGAAGAAATAGCACGTTTTGAAAAGTCCTCCCACTGAACCAGTGTAATTGGAAAGCTCCCCCTCCAACTCACTGTACTTACCTTTTCAGCGATACCTCCATTGCTCACACCTCAATCCCAAGTGGAACCAAAATACCAGATGTTGGCTGGTGTTGCGACGCAGAGGTTTTAGTGATGTCACCTCCATATCACAGTGCTTGAACCCATTGACCGCTAGACCCGAGCACTGTTACATGGGTGGAAGTCAGATGCTCTTTCATAACTAGAAGACCAGGGTATTGTGTACTGGCTGTGGAAGCCGAAATGAAAAGGGATAACTGGAAAGGAGAGTGTCAGTGGGTTGTGGGGAGCAGGGAGGGCTTTTCAAAAATGATTTCACTTTTCCCTTGTCTTTTTAAAAACCTAGTCGTTTGCAGTGTTACATAATGGCCCAGTTTCCTTGTCCTTCTCCCAAAGAAAACATTGAAAACAATGTACTCCCGATGTAGCTGATATCTTTACCCAACAGTTGTTAACTATGGAAGCATAGTGACTGAAAAATGAGTGTTTGCTCACTCTAGTAACTTGCCTACCAAATACACTAAGAAAAATATGGAAGGACAAGCATTTAAAAATATGTCAAAGGTAAACATTGCTAAATTAACTCAAAATATATATACTCCATGAAAATATACTATACTTTCCCTTTAAGCTAAAGTAACTCTCAAATTACCATCTTTAGTAGCTATTCCTTTTATCCAAAGCAGCTGCTAATAGTTATGTCAATCCACCATTTCTAGACATATCTGTCTAATATTATATTTAATTATAATATATTAGCATTTGAGATCATTGTTACTAAAATCTTATATAACACCTGCATAGTTGTTTGTTTTTATTTATTTATGATATATTTATATATGTATATAGATAGATATATACATCTATCTATCTATCTATCTATCTATCTATCTATCTATCTATCTATCTATCTATCTATATACATATGTATACTGTATATCTAGATAGATATAGATATATATCTATGTAGATATATATCTAGATATATGTACTGTATATAATGAATATCACAGTACAGAATCTCAGAATGTTTCAGGTCAGTCCCCCCCAAGGTCAAAAAGTTACATACAAACTATGGATAGTATTGATAACAAGCTACATGTTTTGGATTTAATACATAACCCACAGTACCCACACAAACATGGGTAAACAATACAAGTTCCATACAGAAAGTCTTTCTGATGGGAATTGCACATCAGACTACAGTACTAAAAAAACCACAGTGCAAACCACTAGGTCACTGTGAATCCTTGTATATTAATATTCCCATGCATGATAGGTGGAAGCATCATCATTGCACCACTGTGGCACATCCCTAAATTTCTGCTAGTGTACAGTAATAGATTGGACATGAGATTTGGCAGGACAGTTAAACCAATTATGCTGACAAAAAGCTCTAGAAGTAAATGAATCACAATAATCCATCTGTATTTGCGTTTCTTGCAGATTTCTCAATATCCACATATGATGTCACATCCAGAAGCATATATGTCCGGTGGTCTAAAGTTACAGGTGCCATGTCATATAAAATCACAACATCCCCTTATTTATCAGTAGGCCAGTCTTCATTTGCAGTATATAATCCAGCCACTGTAATAGGAACAATAAACACACTCTTGCCAAATACTAACTATACAGTATTGGTGGAAGCCATGGACAAAGATGGCATTATTATGGTTCAAGCTCAGACCCTTCAACTGACAGGTTAGTGGGTTTCTTATACCTATTTAAGGCACTATTAGTAATTAATTTCGGGACCTGTCTTACTTTTTATTGTTCACTCTTATATAGCTCCTGAGGTACCCGTTATTGATCAGGCATATTCAAAGCTGAGCAATAGTATTACTGTGGAATGGGCAGAGGTGGCAGGTGCTACAAGCTATCAAGTGATTGCGCGGGCTGGAACACAGTTCTTTGAATCTATTGTCACAAGCTCCCCAGGAACAGTTACAGGCCTACAAGCTGCTACCACCTACAAAATTACTGTGAGATCCATCAATTCAGCTGGAAAAAGCCAACCTTCTCCTCCTAAATGGGCAAAAACTGGTAAGATATTTCTAACAACAAAAGATACTCTAAAAAAGTGTAAAAGGAAATATGTAAGCCAAACTTCCTAAACTTTTATTTTATTTTATTTATTTGGGATAGTGTGATGAAGGATTAAAGCCTACATCAGGTATTATTGGCATCTGGGACAAAGTTAGCAAGATTTTCCCTCCCTTCCTGTCAGGACAGGAAATTGTTAAGGATCTCCCCAAATAAAATCAAAACCACCTTTTTTTTAGTAGACTAAGGTTTGCAGTGTGCCCGCCGCCCCCACCAGAGCTCCCCAGGTTACTAAGAACCAGGTGGGGAGATGTGTAAGGGCCATACACATCTCTCAGCCCAGCTGGGACACGCTTGCCAGAAAAGGGGCAGCAGGCAAGGGCGTCCCACTGAGCTTTTGGCAACCATTGAGTCTCCACCAGCAACCACCCCCCACTGATTGTGTAGCAAAAAGGCTAGGGACACCCCTGATTTATATCTCAAAATATAAGTGCTATGACTACTAAGTCTGACATAAGATAAATATGTGCATCATTTTCACGTCTAGTGTGTCACTTAAAAAGTGTCTTTCTTACTTAAGTTTTGGCAGCTGCATTTGTCACCGTGGAATCCTTTAGCAGTGACTCTGTGAGCGTTAGTTGGCAGCCTGTCGCTTCAGCTGTGCTGTACTCCGTTTCTGTTATGAGATCAGATGGATCTGGCACCAGGTGGAACCAGAACACAATGTCTTTATCCTTAAACTTCACCTCTCTGGACCCAGGCACCATTTATACTATCAAAGTTCATGCCTGGGATGCAAATGGAATACCAGGAGATGACACCACCTACAGTCAGATTACACGTAAGTAACGCACAGTAATAGCACTGTGTTTTTTCCTTTAACGTGTTTGTAGTTGGATGATGCAGATTTTACCACGTCTACAAATTTGTTTGGTTCACAGCAGACCTATACCTATGTACTCTACCTAGATAAAGACACCCCCCTAAGTGCTGCAAATAAAATCTAAAATTAAAGCTGAAATACCTACTTGTCTCCCTAAACTACAATCATTTTTCTGCTTTCCAGTGTCAGTCATGTGAGCAATGCCAAAGTGTGATATTAAGGCAATGCTGCTTAGTCAGTGGGTGTACCCAAATTCTGGCAGAGATCACATGACCGATACTTATGCTCTGGAGGACAGAAGCAGTCTGGAAATGAGACAAATACAGTAAGTGTTTCAGTGGCATAGAAGTATTTAGGTTCACTTTAACTTGCCAAAAATAAAAAAAAATGTAATCTAGGCCTTACAAGCAATATTGCAAAACCAATAGAAGAGCAAAGACGAAGTACCTTGTAAGCTGGTGTGAGACAATGCAGATGTCTATACTCAATCATTAGAAATGTAACATCTTCTGTGAGCATTTCCCATTTAGATCTGTGTACTCAGAACAACCTATAATGGTATCACACATACAACAGTCATTCCTGGCTTAGTCCCTAGCCATTTGTTTGAGGAAAGCACTGCATTACATTGACATGCAGCCTTTCACAAAATGGTTGCTAGATAGATCTGCAAACCGTGGACACTTTCTTCCTCTGTTGTGTCTGTAAAGAATCTTCCTTAGCCCTCTCCTTGTCCTTGAGAGGCCCTGCTTGACCCAGGGTAGGGGTTCAGTTGATGTGCATGTGGCTTGTGCTATTGGTGAATGAGGTTTAATAAGCTGTTGAAAGCTGTGTGTATATAATGAGGTCTGTCTTTCCATCTGTCTGCCAAGCTATATCAGTCTGTCATAGTGTGTGTGCATACATTTTCAGTCTCTGGCTGTCAATCTGCAGGTTTCTACAAGTTATCCCCTTACTAATAAACTATTAGGAATATTTGGATTCACTGAGATGCTCCATGAACTTAACTTATGCAATATTTTAATTGTTATGGCCTTACAGCTCCTCAATCATTTGCAGTAGGAGGTATGGTAACTTGTATATGTGTATTAATTGTATTACTATATTTCAGGCCCAGCTGCTCCCTCAGATGTACAGATTGCTTTCAACAGTGGAGCTCTGGAAGCCACATTCTCTGTAGCTGAAGCTGATGCCTCTTCTAACTACACTGTACTTCTTTATGGAGGAGAGACCAGTATTAACTGTACAATGTCTGTGCCTCCATGCACAATCTCTTCTTTACAATGTGGGATAGAATACGCAGTGTCCCTGGTAGCTACAAATGAAGCAGGATCTACTCTGTCACCAAAAACTTGGACTCTGTTATCAGGTGTGTTGTTGCTAAAAGAGTAGAGATTAGAAGACACGTCTAATGCTTTTTGCTTAAGTAGATTTGCCAAGATTAGAAAAAGTGAGAATACCTGGGAATGGGATAAAGAGGAGGGTTTTTTTTAAAATCAGATACTTTTTCTTAAATCTTTACCAATAACAAAGAAAAAGAAAAAACAGATACACTAATAAATAAGCAATAACATAAACAGCATTAAACAGACTCTAACATTCATCTTCTTTGATATTATTATATGAATTATCATAACACTATACAGAATTATATAGATAGAGAGAGGTATAAGGGAATAGAATAATAGGTAGATGATAACCATTTACCCCAAATTCTAAAAAATCTCTCCGACATTCCCCTATGTTGAAAAGTATATTTTTCCAGGTCAAGCAAACGGTTCATTTATATCACCCATTCCTCTTTGGACTGGGGAGACACCTCCGCCCATTTAAGTACAAGGACCCGACGGACCGCAAATAAAGCTCTTTGTACAGCTAACATCTTATAGCGCTCCCAATCAGAACATTCAAAAACACCAAAAATACATGCCAAAGGAGTGGCAGGAATATTGACCCCAAAAAAACTACATTTGTAGAACTTCATATAGATTCCCAGTATCTTACTAATTTCAGACACCGCCAAAGCAGATGTATCAATGAGCCTGGCTCTGCCCCACATCTAAGGCATTTTGAATCAGATCTAATATTAAGCCTAAAAAGAAATTCAGGTCTCATAGGTTCGGTGAAGAATATTCAGTTGAATCACTCTGAGTAGCAGATAAAGATACCCTTTTTACTGACCTCTTAATCACCTCCCATATCTCTTCTTCTAACCTCCCTATGTCTAATTTCCAACTACGCCTACACTTTAGCGGAAATTTCTGTAAGAATTTATCCAGCAATATAGCATATAAATTTGAAATTAGCCCCTTCCTAGAGTTTGCTCGAAAGAATAAAATATAAACTTAGTTCTTACTTTAGATCTATCCTTTTGTTCCTTTGGAACAAAATCTTCAAAAAAACTTATGCTCTGTTCAGAATATGTTAATTCTGTCATTAAGACATCAGAAGAATGAGAGCATCACAAACATATAGTTAGTCCAGTAAACCTTTATTAATCTTGACAAAAAGTCCATAGAAAATATCCAACACGTTTCATGGGCTCACAACTCCCCCTTTGTCAGGGTTAAGAAACAAAACAACATAAAAAACTGTAATGAAAAACAAAATCATATAAAACATACAATTTGTGTCAAACAATATCAATATAGAGCAAAATTTAGCCAGTTAGTAAATTTTACTTCAAATCACTCATACCTTTGGGCCCAGTGCTCCACCACTATCTACCTCAGTCAGGACATGTAAGTTTCGTTTTGTTCAGAATTGAAATTTAGACAAATTTATCTTTAAATTCAGACTTTTAGATGCATCAGAATTTCGGAATTCGATTGAATCCGAATTCAAACAAATCCAAATTTGTTTTCAGAATTTCCAAAATCCCAGTTCTAATAACCAGTATGGACTAAGATGACCAGTACGGACTAAGATGACCAGTACGGACTAAGATGACCAGTACGGACTAAGATGACCAGCACGGACTAAGATGACCAGCACGGACTAAGATGACCAGCACGGACTAAGATGACCAGCACGGACTAAGATGACCAGCACGGACTAAGATGACCAGTACAGACTAAGATGAGCAGTACAGGCTAAAATGTCCAGTACGGAGTAAGAGGACCAGTACAGACTAAGATGTCCAGTACGGACTAAAATGTCCAGTACGGACTAAAATGTCCAGTACGGAGTAAGATGACCAGTACGGACTAAGATAACCAGTACGGACTAAGATAACCAAACCGACTAAGATAACTTGTACGGACTAAAATGACCAGTACAGACTAAGATGACCAGTGCAGAACTAAAATTGACCAGAAAAATCTCCCCCAAAAATTAAGTACATTTTAATTAAAGAAACCCAGCCGAATTGATTCGAATGGAAAACGAAAAATTTGAATCGATCTGAATTTCGGTTCTAAAGTATGATCGAAAATGGAATCGATCCAAAATTAAATGAATTTTTGGAGCATTTACATGTCTAATTTGTACATTTAACGTTATTACACTGGATTTATAGTAATTCATTTTTATTCTCAGTTCCGTGTGCACCTAGTGGGATCACAGTTGTGGAGGACAATCCTGGGAATCTCACTGTGTCATGGTCCCATGGAAATCTCTCTGATTATTATGTTGTATTTGTGAAGAGTGATGACGGTTTTGAAGTTCACTGCAATACATCCCAGTCTCCTTGTTATTTTCCATCTGAATGTGGGTTCATCTATTTTATGAGTGTCTTTGCATATAGCAAGGCAGGGCAAAGCCCTCTGGGTGAGCTCCTGAACTATACTACAGGTAAGCAGATGTACATCAAGACAGGTATATTTTTGTTTGAAAGCACAACATAAGCTTATAATTTTTTAATAGAAAAGCCTTGGTTGCATTAACAACAAAATGTGCCAAAAATACTTTGGCATATTTAAGAGCTTTTAAAATAGTGAACATGTTGTTTATGTTACTTTCAATATTTTATCAATGTAACAAATACAATGTTTATGATGTACCATATGTTTTTCTTTTACTGAATATCAATTATATCAATTATTAAAATGGGAATCCAGTAAAAAAAGCATGATCTCAGGATCTTAATTTTAAAAATCACACATACTCCTTTTTAAAGCTGGACATACATGCTTTGAATTTCTCTTGTCCAGCCCATAGGGCTAAACAAGAGAAATCCATTGATTCACCCATCCATGCTAAATTGGTGCTGGCTGTATCCAACTATTGCATGCATGTGATTGAATACACGAGTGTTCGGATAAGAATTCTTGTACTGGCTTCACCTATAAAACTTGATTAAAAATTGGCTTTTGTCAGCATGCAAATTCAGCCAGAACCATCCAGATTTCGAGCAATGCCCGGCCACCCTTTTGGCTGGCATCCCTCAATCAGCCAAATGAAGGAGCCGGTCAGTAAATCTCTGTTCAGGTATTCTGACAGCAGACAGCATGAGATTCCTCGATCAACACTCGTAAGCATTGATCGAGGAATCTGTAATATTTTTTTCGTTCAGCCCACAGGTGTATGGCCAGCTTTACTCTGGTGGACTTCTTGCACATCTCTCTGTCTCTACCCTGTTGTTAGCCAATGATAAAGCAGCAAAATGATGAGGTCACCCCTCTGCTCTCACCTCTTGTATGTATACTCACAGAACTAAGCAGTTTCTTAGAGACTATTTCAAACTGCTTCTCCATGCATCTCATTTTAAGGTCTTGCATATGGAAGATTATGAGAAGCTCATTAAATAAGAATAGAATTCAGAGACTTCTGTTGGATGCATTTAAAATCACATTTCCTGACAATTAGTTCATAACTGAAATTTAGAGTGCTTTTAATATTTGCCTGTAGTTAAGCTTCATGGTGAATCTGTGGTTTGCCAACACAGTTCAAAGCAACAGGTTTACTTCAATTTAGACCTCACCAGCAGCATTAATGAACCTTCTTTCACTCTCCTCTTCTGCTATGTTCAGCAACTGAGAGTGAAGGAAAGTTCTGTAAATAACGAGTTACTGGGGTCACCGGCGGAAACCTCATGCTAGGGAGTGGTGAAGGGGTTATATCAAACCAGCTACTTGGCCACAAAAAAGCAAACGCAGGTAAGATTTAAGTTACTGATTAAGTTTATTACACATTCTAACTGATGCAAGGAGAAATGTATGAGAGTCTGACCATGTAAGAATAGAACATGTTAGCATCAGGTGAACACCAAACATCAAGGTGACAATTGGACAGGTTGCATAATTTTTCTAGGGTAAAAAGAGGCTGCTGTGCCTAGAAGCACATGTAAGAACTTACTGATTGCAGCTATTTTAGTAAAGTTTAGGCTTTCAAACTTTGTACCCCAGATAAACCTAATTTTCAGGTCTCAAGGAACTCTTACTAAAACCAATTCATCAGCGGTCAATGGGGAAAATGCCCCTTACATTGATGTTTAGTAGGAAAAAGGCAACCCTTACAGTGGTGGTCAGACTACCTTCTTACAGAAAGCTTAAAAGACAATTGGGTCGTGTTGCTGGTTTTGCCAGTAGCATTGGCCCAGGAGCAGATGGGAGTTCAATCAGCTCATGGAATGTCTAGCAGCCATCTAGGACATCTATATGAAGCCCAGGGTTCCATGTAACCCTGGTTAAGAATGGTTGGCTTACATTAACATATTCTAGTTCCTGAATGGTACTTTTTGTACCCTATTGCACAATTTGTACCCTAGGCACAGTGTAAAAAGATGGAATTGCAGACAGCTGAAGGGTGAGAGTAGAAATGGATACTGGCAAATGTTAAATGTACTTAATGCCTTTTTGTTTGCAATTTAGCACCAAATTTGACATATTTTTATTCTACAGCTCCTTGCTGCCCGAGTGATATCACCCCAGCCTTTGTATCTGGGGATACCCTGGAGATTGTTTGGTCTGCTGTACGAGGTGCAGAAATGTATGAGACCAAAGCAGATGATGGGTCCACCGTTATCCTCTGTAATGACACCGCCACAGTCTGTGCCCTCTCTGGCCTCCAGTGTAATATGCAATACAATGTAACTGTTTTCTCCTACAGTGAAAACAGAGGCAGCAATACCTCTTGCGCATCAAAGTACATGAAGACAGGTGTGTATATATCATTGTTGATGTATTGATATGTACAGTATAGCATATAATTTTATATAACATATATATTTATATATATATTGTAGTATAATAATGTAGCTAGTTTAAATGACCATGCAAATCAGTCTACTCAAAAATAGCTGTTTTTGATCTACCATATCAGATGTTTTTATTTTCTGTGTTCTCACTGTCATTGCCGAACAAGTAAGACATAATCCTACATTCACAGCTCATTGATGTGCATGTTATGTAGTGCCTGGTTGATTGATTGCAATTTACAGAATTAGAAAGATTTAGGCAAACCTCTTGTCCTGCTACATTGCAAAATATATATTTTTTTTACACAGGCCTCTTGTACATATGAATTACATATGAATACATATTATAGTATATATGAAAGCATGGCAAAGATACAGACAAATTTCACTTCACTTTTGGCTTTTCACTTCATATATACATTTCCGCAGTTTGTATTTTGCCTGCGGTTCTCATTTTATGTTACTAAAAAGGAAACATCTTATTAGCTGTGAACATTCTGAAAAGCATTTCAAACTTTTCTTTTACATTTATAGTAACAGTTTGTTCAATGCCTGTGAAGTGTTTTGAGTGATGTCATAACTGCTGCCATTTTTTTGTAATTGCAATCTTTTCTAACAATTAAAATATTCCCTGCTAAATTCCAGTACACAGCATACAGGGATAGCAAGTCTACTTCAACTAGGTCTTCTCCAAAAACATATTCGTGAAAAACTAAACAATTTGTCTAATTCCAGCTCCATGTAGCCCTGAAATAAAAAATATCAACCCAGTTGATGCAAGCAGCTTTATGGTTACCTGGGAGTCTAATAACAGTGGCGCCGAGTACACAGTGACTGCACGAGGAGAGAATGGATTGTGGAACTGCACCAGCTCAGGCACTTCATGCACACTGGAGAAACTTCCATGTGGATCAATGCATATGGTTAATGTGTTGGCCTCCACCTCTGAAGGAACAAGTCTGCCTAGCTACAGTGTCCCTTTAGAAACAGGTAATTCAGTTTGTTCTGACATCCTAGTGCTTAAAAATTGCTACAACAATCTACAAGTCACCAACTATCGCTTATAACCTGTATTACCTGGGGAATCCCAGGTTAGGAAGGTTTATGAAAGTACAGGTAATACTGCATGTTGACCATTTATTTGCAGGATGGCTATTTCAGGGTATATTACTCTTTTCGGTTATTATGTAAAACAAATACCACAATTTCACGTTAGAGCACAGATCCACTGAGAAATTACTTACTAGATTACAACACAGACAGTCCACATGTAGTCAAAAAACATTAGGAACAAACAGCACGGATGGCAAAATTAAAATTAGACTGTATTTTATTGCATTAAAAGCACTGAGGGTGCATGACACGAGCAGAAGCATTTACATAGAATTCTAGAGTTGGGGGGATTAAGGGTATCTGTATTATGTGCCTTAAAGCAGAAGTAAGCCACTTTGTACATTCTGGGTTTGCCATTACTTTACAAGTGTGTCCTTCTCCAGCTGTCAGATTGACACTTCTGGGTTCTCGGAAGTCCTCTTTGGCCATTGGGTGGCTTCTGATGATGCAACTCCTGTACATTTGCACAGGAGTTACAGTACATCCTCCCTGGGAGTTACATCTTCCCTGACACCTGACCCATTCACAGCATCTTAGAGATGGGGCTGAGTTTGTACCCTGTACAGCGCATGCACCATACAATGTACAAAGAAATTAAAAAATTGCTGGAGGAGAGAGAGGAATAATTTTTTGGGCAGAAGAGACTTTGCATGTAGCCAAGGCTGGAATGAGTGACCAGGCAAAGCCTTTATGGCTTCTTATGCTTACTTTGTGGTGCATGCACATGCATTTAGCATCAGAGTGCATTCCAGCCTCTGGCCTAGCCTTGTTTGCAGTCGTTTAGTAGTACGGTTCAACATTAGTATCAGATATTTAAGAGTATTACGGTATTACGTTAGTTATAGAAGAACTTCATTTATTATGAGAAACAGTTTTATTCAGTTATTACTTTTAGTAATTTGCTTATTTTCCCAAATAATATTGTTTTAATGCTGTGACAGTTAGACTGATTTATGACAGTAACATTTACAGGGTTATTCACTTAAGGGTGAAGAGTTTGGAGATGTGAACAATCTAGGTCAAAATAGCTGATTTGGGAAAAACTCTCCAATTCAGCTCACTTTCCATTTCAGTTATACTGTCCTAAATTGTACACGTCTCCTGCCTTCTCCAAATTCACCCTTTTGTGAATAACACTGCTAATTTTCACTATTTATTCACATTATCTTGAATCTAAATCAATATTTTTAAGGTTAAGATGTACTGAGAGAAATATGAAGGCACCGCTTGATGTCCTTCTTGTGATAATATTAGGTGCCTTGATATCTCATTGATGTTGAGCAAGCATGCATAGTCAGAGGGAAATCAAAACTTCTAATCAGCTTTTGTGTTTTGGCACAGTGGTTCATAAAGTATTGAAGTCAGGGCAGGATTTACCTTTAGGCACAGTAAGTTCCTATAGGCAGCAAAGTGTATGATTTTTAGCCACACATTGGGGTAGATTTATTAAAGCAAAAGGGTTGTTTTTACTTTGCAAGGGAATTTGCACTTTGCATGGGAAGTTTCCTTTAGCATAGTGAATGTGGTGAAATTTCACTTTGCAAAAAATACCCAATCAAGCAATGCACATGACTGGATGATGGACGTCAGCAGAGCTTTGCCTCATTAACCAAACTAAAGGGGAACTTCCCATGTAAAGTGCAAATGCCCATGCAAAGTGAACAGCCTATGTGCCTTTAGTATATCAACCCCGTTGACTCCATTATCAGTAAGTATGGTCATCAGTATATATTGTTATTTATGTATTTTTAACTTTAATATTCTAAACCAGATTAGGACCACAAATATTAACAAATGTCTTTTGTGAAGTGGGTGATCCTAACAAAGGGGTGCTGCATTGTGTCCCAAAAATTGTGGGCCTCAGGCTTTAGTGATGTAAATCTGGCCCTGATTGAAACCATTAGATTATCAGGACATCAAGGGAACTCAAATTGTTAGAGGGATAGGTCAACAATGACAGTCTATGTGTGTCTTTTAATACAGGTTTCCTTTAAAGAGGATCTTTTGACATGTATAAACAGAAATGTACTGTATATTCCAGCTGATAGTGCTTCTGCCCTCTGAGGATAATACATGAGTAACTATCTCAACCGTACTGCTTCAGCAGCAAATTTTCCATTGGTAATCATGACTGTATTTTGTTAATATCCAAAATAAGAAAAAATATATAATATAAAATTGTTCATCGTCATTCTAAGCAAATGTTAAGCAAAGAGAATAAAAATATTGTATAACTGATTTTAATGAATCTTTATTAAAGCTCCCTGCTGTCCAGTAAATATAAGTGTAGTGCAAGTCACACAGTCTGTGACAAATGTCAGCTGGTCCATCGCTGCTGGAGCACAGACATATACCACTATGCTGGAATCAACTAAAGGAAGGGCAAAGTGCCACACACTGGAAGACCACTGCCTTCTGGGATGTATCACCTGCGGAACAAGCTACTCTGTGTCCTTAGAAGCAGTCAGTGAAACCGGCCTTTCATCACAGTGTACATATCATGGCTATTCATCTAGTAAGTCAGTTTCTATGATCAAACGTGTTTTGTGTTGTTTATCTATATTTCCATTATAAAATGCTTTGTCATTTGTGTAAATGTTGTGCTTAAAGCCAATTGCACCCCGAACCACCAAATAGTGGCTATATTATTATAGGAAACAATGGCTGCTGAAATGTTGCTTCCATAGTCACTTCTCTTCATCTAGCTTGTGATTTCACAATGAAGAAGCAGCAGAATATTGATGAGGTCACTTACCTGTGCTTCTAATGTGTTAATTGTTTTACCCTGAAAGGACTGTGAAAGCGAATAAAACTCTGATTGGCTCAGAGTACTGTTCTGCCCTAATTATGTTAAAGATATGTGAAAAAATATGTAAATAAAACATACCTAGATTTATTGTGTTTTTGATATATTGGCCTGGAATTCCACTTTATTAGTAGGTCACTAGTTAAAGATGTGTGCAGATCTAACAGGAAAGTTGTATTACCTTTTTCTGGGATCTAGATTTTTGGTTACTTGATCATTAAAGAGTAAATCTGGGGATGTAAAAAGTTAACTCTTGCAAAAGGGCTACCCCTGCCCTGCAGGAGTTAACTGCTCATTTTGGTCTAGAGGCTCAAAAAAAAAAAAATATACTTACCTGATCCTAGGTCCCGCCTGGCTGCTAGGCTAGTCCCGCAGCCACTAAGGCTATGGACTGCTGACGTCATCACGTCTAAGGCAATCCATTAATCAGTATTAGACGTGAGGATGCCGAGGCACATACTACAGCCAGAGCAGAGGGGAACAGAGGTGAGCACTCACTGCTGTAGGACCGAGGATCAGGTGAGTATATCTTTTTTTATTCTAGCCCCTAGAAAAAAATGAGCAGTTTACCCTTGCAAATTGGGGGGTGGGGGGCGCACTGCAAGGTTAACTTTTTACCTACCTGGATTTCTTCTTTAATTCTGATTCTTTTTTTTTTTGCATTTCACCTCAAGTTATGATTAATTAATTAACTAAAAGTAAGCACTATCCATCTTGAAATAATGGTGTACTTGTCATCTTCCTAGGCCACCAGGAAACAGGTGATAGGAACTTTAATGCTCTTTTAGTATGACAAATATAAACCATTAGCGGGCCCAATTTTCTACTGGACCTAGAGTAAATGACATTTTTGTTTTTTATTGAGATGACCCTGCCAAGATAACATGAGTATAACATATTACATTTTCCATCTGGTTATCTAGAATTTATAGACTAAATTATGTATTTGTGTTCTAGGTGCGTGCTGTCCATCTGGAGTCAAGCTGTACCGGCTGTCAAACAGTGGAATCCGTGTCACATGGCGTGTTTCCCCTGGACCTGAAAACTACACTGTCAATATATATGGCTCTAAAGGAAATTTTACCTGCAGCCCATTCACCGGTGTCAGCTATTGTGATGTCACAGAGATACCATGTGGGGATGTCTACACTGTGGTGGTATCTCCTGTCAGTGGTGGAGATACCCAAATATCTTTCTGCCCCAAAAAAATATATTCTGGTAAGAATGTCTTTTTCTCTTAGATCTATTAACTACTGAGAGATCACTAGATACAAACCAGTTTTGATTAAGAATGCAATCTTATTTAATGAAATTTTAACTTTGCATTTTAAGAGAACTCCACACACCTTCATGAATCATCTTTTGTTGGAACACTGCTTGGTAAAAGGTAGCCTTTTTTAGGCACTTAAGAATAGATGACAGAACTATGCCACATCTGTTTATTAAGTGACCTATTAAAGGCTATATTGTACCAAACTCTGAGGAATGATTACCTGAGTTTGTTGGAGTCCATTCAATATGCTAGGGTAAATAAGCAGATTGCCTTCATACAAACTGGATTAAACCACAAGGAAAGAAGTCACCTTTATCCTGCCCCATGTAAGACACACAGGTACAGTATGTGTTACATTTTTGCAGTATTGAACTTTCAAAACATTTCCTATTATATTATTGTTACCCTGCTAAGTAGGAAATCATGTGCTTTATTAACAGGCTTGTTCATGGTAATGATGCTTAAAGTGTTGTTTAATTTTTTGTTCTTTTATGTTTATTTCTGTATTCCAATGGTTTTCTATGTTTTTGCTCTCTACATACGTTTTTTGTACCTGTTTAAAACCAAAAAATGTCAATAAATACTATCTGATTAAAAAAAAAAGTGTTCTTTAAGCCAACACTTTTTTTTAAAGTTTTGGATAGAGCACGGAATGGTTAAATTTACCCTGTCATGGAAATGTTTAGAAATGGCAAAAGAACGCACCTGTGAATAAAGCAGCATTATACTTACAGTATCTGTCCCCCCTATTGAAGTGGCTACTCAAAATTTTGGATTTTCTTTCACTTATTCTCTTGGTGACAATGGTCAAAAAAAAGGGGTGCATTTCCCCAAAGGGTTTCACCGGATCTGAAAACTTTCATACATTTGCCATATGTAGTGAATGCACATGAAAGGTCTCTTTGATTTGGTGTCACATATCTGAGTTAGTTAGCTCTTGTGTTACCCTTTTAAACAAAGATGTAAATACTTTATACATTTGTGTGTATTATATTTTTATAAACAGTAAAAACTGATCTGTAAATGGTGAAGGGGTACTAAAGTAATTAATACTTTAATTTATTTTATAATTTATTTGTACATTTATTGGAACACATCCCTACTAAATATTGATTCAGGTTTTGTTTTTTTCCAGTGACATGCTCAGGAAGTTCTCTTGGAATGGGTAAGGCATAGATAATTAATTTATCATTTTTCTGTGCTATATAAAACAGATTTCAATTATACAGTCTTTCCAATACAAAATAATTAAAGCAGCACTCTTGTGCACTCACATGCTTGATATTAAAGGGACCTTTGTTCCCAAACCTGATTTTGTTCCCCACTGCAACCCACCATTATTTAAAAAGCCCATTATGAAGTTATGTATTTATTTATGTATTTTTTTTATTTTTTACTTTCATTCTAGTTTATTTAACAATAGATTTAGCAAATAATCATTCGTGTTCATTTTACAGTGATCTACAGAGGAAAAAGAAGTGTGACATAACATGAGTTCTTCTTTTATCAGTTAGGTAAGAAAATAATGGATAGTACTGAACTAGCATAAGACATCCTGCATGTTCATAAAGCTGACAAGACCTCACATATTAAAACCATACTTTATTACTTATGAAAATATGCACATTAACAGAATCTATTCATTAAGGCTCTTGTTGAAAAAAAATATCTAACTTCCTATGTTGCCTAGTGCCCAACAATGAAAAAGACACAGTTAGGACAGGCAAAGGTAAATTATTATCAAAGTTCAGATCCCAAAAGCCAACTGGCAATTAAAAGCTACACATTTTTCAGTCATTTCTATTCCTTTCAGTTGAATCACATGTTTGCAATGTAGAAGTATTATACAAATGTGTTTTAGAGAGGCAAGATGAGAGGCAGTCAAATAGGAATGGGTTCCAAGAGGTAGGGTCCATGTCCAGACATTTTGCCTATATGTAGGAAGCAAAAGTAGGCCAGAGGTAGTCTGTTGATCTGATAATGTAGCTGCAGACTTGGAACCCTATCCAGAGCAAACTGAAAAATTGCTTCAGCTATATAAACCAGTAGTCATTCGAGGGAATATTATTATGCTAAGCCAGTTAGGCTTTGCTGAATGGGCATAGTCCAGTCACAAGCTTGGAGCGGAGAGTTGAACAAACCTTACCTGAAGTAGAAAAAAAGTAAGGTCAGCAACAAAATAACAAGTTTTTAGATGGCAGATAAAACACCTTACATACCTGTATGTTTTTAGATGATAGCTTGGAGACCTGGGGGTTGATTTACTAACCTTTTAAACACATCACGAACGTGTATACACCTCTGTAGTGTGTTCCCTCCCAGCATGATCTATGGGAGGAATCAAAACACCTTTGTAGTGTGTACACACCCAGCAGGTGTGTTGTGCAAAGCCCTGCAATGAATTGCAAGGTAATGTGGTGTAAATTAGCTCTACGTTATGTTGCTTGCGTTGATGAATGCAGGAATGTAAATGCATGAGCTAACCATTTTTGTCTAAACTGTGAAGCAGCATTATATATGCATCATGTGCATGATTTTTCCATATATGGCATTAGTGGAAATATGCTTTTAGAGACTTTTTGGTTGATAAATACGTTTTGCTGTGTGAAAATCACACACACCTGGTGTGTGTGTGTGTGTTTAGGTTAGTAAATCACCCCCCTGGAGTTTAACATTGATATGCCTGCTGCCTTCTAGACTAAACTGTTTGGCTTCTGAATTCTGCAGCAATTTGTGCACTTTCCTTCATTATAATTCATTGAACAATTACTCTGCATATTGAACCATTCCCAAGCTCTAGATAAACTTGTCAATTTTTCATGTTACAAGAAGTGTTCAGCTTTTATTTATGTAAAAGTATATCAGCTAAAAATTATTTACTGTCTACCGATGTTGCATTATTCATATATATATATTTTTTATACAGAATTTGTTTTCCTGATGCAATTGACCTGACAGTGAAAAGCAAACGACTATCTAGACTCGATTTCTTTACGGACATTCACATGGCTCCAATTAATGACAGTTCATTGTTATCTGTTACATTTGTTTGGTCTTGTTTACATATGGAAATGCTCCAAAGGCTCTGCTGAATTTAAACTTACCTGTTTTAAACCAATAGAACTCCAACACTCTTTATAGGTACTTGTTACAATCCATTAATTCATATACTGTTCTTATATAATATTACATTATTAGATACAATACAGTTAATGTTTTTTTAGTCTTCACACTTGATGGATACACTGCAGTTGGTACTAGTTAGAATTCAGTGATTAAAGTAGTCGGAAAAAATTTACTTTTTTTTAGAAACTCATAGGGGAAGTTCTTCAGGAAAGAGCTAAACTCTAGAAAGAGCTATTACTAACGGAAAACGTATTTTTTTGCATTTTGCTGAAATAAAATGATTGCTAGGGGATTGTGCTTTTACAACAGCACCTTCCCTAACAGTTAGTCCATCTCACCAGTCACCACTGGCTAATTTCAAGTGCTCAGACTTTCCACAGTCCTCTGCTCTCCAATAGAAATTCAATATCTTGGGTGAATAAATGAACAGTATGCCCCTGTGAGAGAATGGAAAGACTTTAATATCTTTAAAGCATAAGAGTCCTACAAATATATGACATTGTGTTCTCAAATGTAAACAGGCCACCATGAACACCCTATTTGCTGCAGTGCTTCAAGGAATCTAAATTAGTATTGGACTTTAACCACACAACTCCAAATAGAAACAATAATGGACCTACATCAAATACTCATCCTGTGATTTTTTTCATTTATGATTTTGTTAAGCGCAATATCATTTTAACCTATAAGCCTAAAAAGTACGTTTTACTTTCCTGTTGTTAAGATCCTTGACTGAAAATGTTAGTGGCACCTTGTGGCTTTATTTTGAGGCACCGACATGAACTTGCATTCAACAAGTAAAATCAGATTGACAACTAAAAATTTTAGGAGAGGTAAAGAATGACTGCCTCCATATTTCTTCTAGCTTGGGTTTCTTTCAACACTACTAACATACCTCTCTGTACTATGCCCTTGTATTACCTCCCTTTGATGTAGTGCACAGTGCATGCTACACTGAAAGGGTATGCGATTCAAGGCTAACAGGCTCCATTGCATTGCTCAGTCCTGTAAACCTAACATGTTTCATGCAGTGAGAGCAAGAGAGGGAGTTTTTGAGCTGTAGGCAGCTTGCAGGAAGAGCAGAGCAAAGACAAGTGTCATGCTTTTAATTCATAATCCAATTAGTAGGCATTGACACATAAGACTATAAAGCTGCAGTAGCTACATCAAACTACAGATGATGTAGCATGACAGGTGTATGTAAATCACAAGAGCAGCTAAGCACAGTTACAAATGTTTTGGCCCATAAATCAGTCAAGGCATACTGCAGGTATTTAAACTGTACATTTAGTTGTTTGGCTAGTATCAGAGTCAAAATCTGCATATGTTAAGCTCAGGGGAAGGAAAAAGTGACAAATCTAAATGAATACAATTTTACTAGTTTAAAGTTCTTTGGGCAAATTGCATACTTCAGCACAATTACCTGGGAACTGGTAAATATGACAGAAATCTTTGATCAATTATAAACCCCAGTATATCTATTCATCATACACATTGTAAACAGACCATACTTATGATAGTTTTTCTGATTGGCTGCTTTGGTTTACTGCATATGTCTGCTCACTGCACCTTTGCTGGTGAATTTAATTGCCAGCTGCCTTCCTATTCTTTTTGAAGACACTAGCTTTTTTATCCCCACCAGAGTCTTTACCTCTCCGCCAACAATACAGTATCACTTCTCTCATTTTAGAAAAAGTGTAAGGAACTAGTGGCTGCTACTTGCTCCCCATGGGCAAGCATTACTCCTCTTAATGCAGCAGTCAGTATTTAGCACCACTAAGCAGGAAAAACAGTGCAAGGATAATTTTGAGTCATTGTGCAGTTTGATGGACTACCATTGACATGGACTACATGGACATCGACGTCACCGGACTCCTCCCCCTTCCCTTTGTTAGCCGACAGAGCCACTCGTGGAAGGGGGGAGGAGTCTGGTGAAGTCGCGGACATCGACGGAAGACCCGGAAGCCGGCGGAGAGGTGAGTACGGATCAAAAGAACTTTGATCGATCAAAAAAATTAACGATTAATCGAGGGATTAATCGTTAATTTTCGCAGCCCTAGTTTCAACCATTCCCTACACTATCCAAAACAAAAAAAAGAAGTGTTGTCTATACATACACTTTAAGCACAATCACTATCCTAAATTAGTAAGCAGAGCCTTTCAGGCCATGTTCCCTGGGAAGTATATGCAGATGACACTCTCACACAGCCTTTAATATACTAGAACACTTGCCTGTACTTGGCACTGTTTCTGCCTACTGGTTCTTCAGCATTTTCAGCAAATTTGCGCATAATATCTTTTAAAAGCACTTTAACTTACAATATTATGATTTTTCACACTACGCTGAAAAAAATCACAGAAACAAAAACAGAATTTCAACAATATATCCCCTGCAAGGTAAATTGGCTGCATTTTTTCCCTGGAGTTGTAGAAAAAACATATTTAATAATTCAGCTCTGCCTTGGATTGACATTTTTATTACTTTGTAAACCATTAAAAAATATATAATTTGTCCTTTTTTTCTGTAATGAATATTCTTTAGCTCCATTTCAGTTTCAGAAAATTTTCTTTTTCTATTTGAAGTCTTTTATTAGACTTAGGGATAAAATATAGATTGTAGAAAATAAACATTTATGAGTGCATATTGTCTCTGCATTGTTTTTTTTGTTCTTTACACATTCAATCCATACCAAGCATCTACAGTATAATGTATTTTTAAAAAAACAACATTGTCGAAACCACAGAATATCTTGTTTCAGGCGTGGTTGCCTTCCACTAGCTGTATATCTAGCATTTTTATGGTACATTTCTGTTGGCTAAAGATTTCTTTTACAAGGCTTGAAGTCAGAACATTTTCAGCCTACATACACTTGAAAACAATGAAACTTTTGGTATCCTGAGTACAGGAAGCACCTGGGGCATTTTCCAAAGAATACAATTTAGTTATTTTCCATCTGAATTGTGATATGATCTGATTACACAAGGTCAAAAATAGAGACTGTAGAGTGAAAAACCCTTATTACAGAGAACAATGTGTTACCACTATATAGCAAATATGTTTTTTTAAGTATTGTCAAGGGAGACTCTGGAATTTTATAGAACAAAGAAATATTTCTTGTTTAGCTGAACTTCTTAGCCCTAGATGGCTTATACAACATGTATTGGGTTACTGTTTTTCTCTAGTACAAATCTGAAATTGAGAAATTGCATATTTTTCCATTTCCTTTTAGTAGCCATTTTTGGTACATCAATAACAAAATACATTTGTCGAACATAACCCACAATCAGTAACGTATGGTATATAAAACAAGCAATAGCTTCAACTCTTCTGGGAAGGCTGTCCACAAGGTTTAAGAGTGTGCCTATGGGAATGTTTGACCATCTTCCAGAAGCGCATTCTCCGCTCCAATTCATCCCAAAGGAGTTCTATCGGGTTGAGGTCAGGACTGTGCAGGCCAGTCAAGAAGTTCCTCCACCCCAAACTCACTCATCCATGTCTTAATGGACCATGCTTTGTGCACTGGTGCGCAGTCATGTTGGAACAGGAAGGGGCCATCCCCAAACTGTTCCCACAAAGTTGGGAGCATGAAATTGTCCAAAATGTCTTGGTATGCTGATGCATTAAGAGTTCCCCTCACTGGAACTAAAGGGCCAAGCCCAACCCCTGAAAAACAACCCTACACCATAATCCCCCCTCCACCAAACTTTACACTTGGCACAGTGCAGTCAGGCAAGTACCGTTCTCCTGGCAACCGCCAAACTTAGACACGTCCATCGGATTCCCAGACAGAGAAGCGTGATCGTCACTCCAGAGAACACGTCTCCACTTCTCTACCCATTCCATGAAGCTCCCTACGCACTGTTGTTGTGCCAATCTGAAGGCCACACGAAGTTTGGAGGTCTGCAGCTATTGACTCTGCAGACAGTTGGCGACTTCTCCGCACTTTGCGCTTCAGCATGCGCTAACCCCACTCTGTCATTTGAAGTGGCCTACCACTTCATGGCTGAGTTGCTGTTGTTCCTAGCTGCTTCCACTTTGTTATAATACCACTAACAGTTGACAGTGGAATATTTAGTAGCAAGGAAATATCACAGGAGGACTTATTGCACAGGTGGCAACCTAACACGGTACCACGCTTGAATTCACAGAACTCCTGAGAGTGACCCATTCTTTCACAAATGTTTGTAGAAGCGTCTGCATGCCTAGGTGCTTAATTTTATACATCTGTGGCCATGGAGGTAATTGGAACACCTGAATCCAATGATTTGGAAGGGTGTTTCAATATTTTTGGCAATATAGTGTATATATAATTATCACGTATACAACCCCATTTCCAAAAAAGTTGGGACACAGTGTAAAATCTACATTAAAACAGAATGCAATGATTTGCAAATCTAATAAACCCAGATTGTATTCATAATAGAAAATAGAAAACATGTCAAATTTTTAAACTTAGAAAATGTACCACTCGTACTCGCCCAAATGCTCCGATATTTACCTCCGATACCGGGACGTCCGGTCAGAGGGAGCATGGAGCAGGCTTCCTTTCCAATCAGGAAGCCGGTCGGGACATCATGACCCGCCTCCCAGCTTTCTGATTGGTCAGGAAGCCAGGCTGCCTAGCCAACCAAGAAACCAGGAGGTGGGTCATGATGTGTCGCCCATTTTCCTGATTGGTTAGGGAGCCATCTTTGCTTGTTGCTAGGCATACTGGCTTCCTGACCAATCAGGAAGCCGGACGGCACCTCATGATTGGTCAGGAAGCCAGGCAGCCTCAGGAAGTGAAGCCGGTGTTCTTTCAATAGAACAGCAGCTTCCCAAGCAATCAGGAAGCCGAGTGGCGGGTTATGATCCACTGCCCGGCTTCCTGATAATTGAGGCACCAGTATCGGTACTCGGTATCGGTGAGTACCAAACAAAAATCAGTACTTGTACTCGATACTGAAAATCCAGTATCGGTGCATCTCTACAAATTATTATATGGGCAGACTCCAGGGTACACAGACTCTAGGCTTATGGGGAAGCTAAAAATGTTTAAAATTGACCACTGTTTATAGTAAGTCTTTTATAGATTGAAAAGTACTTGGACTTTGTATCAATAATGGCATACGTCATAATTCAATTCTCTCCAGCTCCGCCTGCACTGCAAGGCTTAAATGCTCTTTTTTGCCTACTGTGCCCTTATAAAGCACTTTTTCCTACTTAACCCTTACTCGCCCAGAAGCCAGTGCTCTCCTTTTCCCTCCTACGCTCTAGGTAGGTTGTGGATGGGCCGTCAGCATTCTTGCTTACAATGCAGTAAGTCCTGCAGTGTGTGTGATGACACCAGATGGAGCACCAAAGCAGCAATAGATGGAGTGCCCAAGACATTCAACTTCAAGGGACTGAACGTCACAGAATCATGGAGAGAAGGAACCTGGAGGAGTAGGGGATAAGGTAAGTAAATGCGCTCTTTATTTGTACCCTAAGCAAACATTACCATTTATCCCTTGGAGTGAGGGAGGAGAAAGGTTTTTTTAATCTTATATCCCCAGGGTTCATCGTTAAGAAAATATTACTTTGCTAACCAGCATCATGCAGTAGTTTCACACTTGACATTGTTTTGATACTTTGACACTTATCCTCTGAGCTATCAGGATCAGAATAAGACACCATGCTAATTGCAATGATTCAAGATAACAAGAAGTTGCGCTAGGAGAATGTGTCAATAATTACCAGCTGCAGCAATGTGCAATCAGAACCACAATGAAATCTATAATATGCTGCGCTTGGTATGTGAAGTGAAGGAAAAGGTAAATAAATTAACTGTGTCACCTGTGAAACAACTGTGTATCATATATTAATAAGTGACCGTGAGCTATTGCATATGTTCTCTTACATTATTGGTTAATAAATGAATTGATACAGTGATTCCTTCCATAAATGAATTATTTCCGAAAAGCCTGTGTGAACTCTTGTACCTTCAAATACTGTGCAAAATCTTCTCTTGTGTTTAATAAAAACTATTAGTAAAAAATGTGACTGAGTGTTGTTTCCCCCAACACTGTTCCACTAGTGTTTGGAACAGTTGTAGTGTAAACTTGTAATAGGATTTTCTATACAGCTTATAAACTTGTGAATATAAACAATATGGCAAGCAATATGAAAAACGATCAAATATGGAGACACCAAATGAGAGGGGGCTTTCCTCTTGTACCACTCAGCTGTTAAATGCTTTAATCTACCTGCCAGAAATCTCCAAGGGGAGTTGGTCTCAGAATATAGTCCTACATCTGGGGTATAATTCCAATCAATGAGCAAAAATCAGCGAGTCCTTTGTATGTCCTGACACCGTTAGTAAATCCTCACATAGGTCGATCCTA
The DNA here is from genome assembly GCF_000935625.1 of Nanorana parkeri. NCBI lineage: Eukaryota > Metazoa > Chordata > Amphibia > Anura > Dicroglossidae > Nanorana > Nanorana parkeri. The sequence continues at coordinate 467,742 of NW_017307539.1, read as the reverse complement.
ATGTCGGAGAAAGTCAATTGACCAATCATCTATGTCGCCCCGACTTGCGAGCAATAACTTGTGAGGTAGTAGTACTTATCTGTCCCGATTTTATCCTGGGATCCACTGAAATGACTTTTGAGAGGGTCCCTTCGCCGATCCCTTCTGATTATCTTCTCTCATCCGTTTCCTTACTCTGGATCGGAAAGATCAGGTGAAGCAACGATCCTTCCTTCCCCTCCGGTTAACCCCTCATGTGCCGGGTAGATGCAATATCTATCCACCGGGGTTTATCTCATGCTAGGGAGTGGTGAAGGGGTTATATCAGAACCAGCTACTTGGCCACAAAAAAGCAAACGCAGGTAAGATTTAAGTTACTGATTAAGTTTATTACACATTCTAACTGATGCAAGGAGAAATGTATGAGAGTCTGACCATGTAAGAATAGAACATGTTAGCATCAGGTGAACACCAAACATCAAGGTGACAATTGGACAGGTTGCATAATTTTTCTAGGGTAAAAAGAGGCTGCTGTGCCTAGAAGCACATGTAAGAACTTGCTGATTGCAGCTATTTTAGTAAAGCTTAGGCTTTCAAACTTTGTACCCCAGATAAACCTAATTTTTAGGTCTCAAGGAACTCTTACTAAAACCAATTCACCAGGGGTCAATGGGGAAAATGCCCCTTACATTGATGTTTAGTAGGAAAAAGGCAACCCTTACAGTGGTGGTCAGACTACCTTCTTACAGAAAGCTTAAAAGACAATTGGGTCGTGTTGCTGGTTTTGCCAGTAGCATTGGCCCAGGAGCAGATGGGAGTTCAATCAGCTCATGGAATGTCTAGCAGCCATCTAGGACGTCTATATGAAGCCCATGGTTCCATGGAACCCTGGTTAAGAATGGTTGGCTTACATTAACATATTCTGGTTCCTGAATGGTACTTTTTGTACCCTATTGCACAGTTTGTACCCTAGGCACAGTGTAAAAAGATGGAATTGCAGACAGCTGAAGGATGAGAGTAGAAATGGATACTGGCAAATGTTAAATGTACTTAATGCCTTTTTGTTTGCAATTTAGCACCAAATTTGACATATTGTTATTCTACAGCTCCTTGCTGCCCGAGTGATATCACCCAAGCCTTTGTATCTGGGGATACCCTGGAGATTGTTTGGTCTGCTGTACGAGGTGCAGAAATGTATGAGACCAAGGCAGATAATGGGTCCACCGTTATCCTCTGTAATGACACCGCCACAATCTGTGCCCTCTCTGGCCTCCAGTGTAATATGCAATACAATGCAACTGTTTTCTCCTACAGTGAAAACAGAGGCAGCAATACCTCTTGCACCTCAAAGTACATGAAGACAGGTGTGTATATATCATTTTTGATGTATTGATATGTACAGTATAGCATATAATTTTATATAACATATATATTTTATATATATAAATATATATATATTGTAGTATAATAATGTAGCTAGTTTAAATGACCATGCAAATCAGTCTACTCGAAATTAGCTGAAAATGAAAAGAAGTTAAAATAATGTTTTTGATCTGCCATATCAGACGGGTTTTTTTTCTGGGTTCTCACTGTCATTGCCGAACAAGTTATTGCTCGCAAGTCGGGGCGACATAGATGATTGGTCAATTGACTTTCTCCGACATTAGGGTTGACCTATGTGAGGATTTACTAACGGTGTCAAGACATACAAAGGACTTGCTGATTTTTGCTCATTGATTGGAATTATACCCCAGATGTAGGACTATATTCTGAGACCAACTCCCCTTGGAGATTTCTGGCAGGTAGATTAAAGCATTTAACAGCTGAGTGGTACAAGAGGAAAGCCCCCTCTCATTTGGTGTCTCAATATTTGATAGTTTTTCATATTGTTTGCCATATTGTTTATATTCACAAGTTTATAAGCTGTATAGAAAATCATATTACAAGTTTACACTACAACTGTTCCAAACACTAGTGGTATTTTTACCTCCAAAGGATTGGGGGAAACAACACTCAGTCACATTTTTTACTAATAGTTTTTTATTAAACACAAGAGAAGATTTGCACAGTATTTGAAGGTACAAGAGTTCACACAGGCTTTTCGGAAATAATTAATTTACGGAAGGAATCACTGTATCAATTCATTTATTAACCGATAATGTAAGAGAACATATGCAATAGCTCACGGTCACTTATTAATATATGATACACAGTTGTTTCACAGGTGACACAGTTAATTTATTTACCTATTCCTTCACTTCACATACCAAGCGCAGCATATTATAGATTTCACTGTAATTGCAATGATTGTCCAGCAGCAAATATATGTCCATTCAAGTTTTTTTTAATTTTGGTTAGAATGGGAAAGCACTGGAACCTCTGTTGGGTATTTTCTGCTATCTGAGGCTTGGTTAGAGAGACTTCCCCTCACTTACTGTCCTGGTAATAGAGGTCTTACCAGTTAGGAGGTGCAGGAAAATCTCCAACTGAACCTTTAACTTTTTATTGCTATGAGCATCCTGGTACAGATTTTCCATCACATACTGGCTAGTAAAACTTAGTCACTGCGACAGTAGGTGAGGGATGGTTCTCTAGAGGAACTCTGGAAAGTAGGTTTTGGCCGAAGTTACACTTTAAATCATACTAAAAAGGTACACACTTAAGCACTGATAGAACATTGCCAATGCAAATTATTTGATCAAAATGAGCATTACACACATACAAATTACAAGCCAGGCAACAGGTAGTCCACTTTGTACTCTTTACCCCGCAGCAGTGAACATTTTTATGTAATGATGCTTGTCTACAACATTATAGGCTCCAGGAAGGTGAGGGCTTTTTATTGAAAAAACATTTGTTTTTAAATGTTATGAAATACTGAAAAATAGCCAACAGCCATTTTATCAAAGATTGTGTGAACCAATACTTAGTAATTTAAAAGCTAGAAAAAGGGTAACTATAAGGATATAATAAAGGCAGTTTGAAAAAAACAGGTTCTAAACTGTAACTTTATATTTTTTATTTTGCATAGTGCTTTGATTTTTGAAAGGATCACTAAGTGGGAAACTCTGCGTGTAAGTGTTCGGTCCAGTAGATTCCCTATCTATGTTCTATTATGAAAGCTGTTCTTACTGTAAAGGCCCGTGTGTCATATTTATCATTCTGTTGTATGCGATATTATCACGTAAACATGCCAGCTATTATTTAACTTCTATTGTTGCCACAGCTGGGAATTGGCTTTCTTTCATTGCCCTCTGAACTGCTGTACTTCACACTTGGGTAACTTTTTATGTAGGCACTGCCCTATTTTTCAATGGTCTTTTGTATATGACAATTGATAATCTTTGATATTCCTTACACTGCATGTTCCAGGCCACAAAGAGAATTGCAACACCTCTTTCAGACTTGCTTTCTCTAATGACATAAAAGTTAGTAAGACTTTCATCAGCCTGAGGGGTAGAGTTCTTCTCCAGAAATATCACTTTTCACTGTCCCATCTTCTAGGATTGGTTCATATTAACCTTGATACACTGCTGTATCTCTACATCTGCTATGTTCTGACAGCAAGCCACAAATGTGCCTTCTAGACGTGTCTCACTGGATTACAGAAGAATCCCAGAAATGACATTTTCATGGATTTTAAGAACATTGCTTCTGTTTTCAGTTCTCTTTCAGGTATCTTGAATTCTGTTTTTAGGCTTTATTTATAATTATGTTTTCGTAGTCTATATTACAAAATAATATATTGCCAAAATGTTCTTTCGACTTAAAAATCTCATGACAATAGATCCTATATATGTTATGAAATTTACAGATTTTATTTCTTTGTGTTTTATAGAGCTGTACAGATTTTTTCCAGTTTTGACACTTCTGTGTGTCAAAATCACTTGCAAATACTCCTTCTCAATGTTTTGTCACTCACTAATATCTAGTTTTTGCAAACAATGCTTATATAACTGTCATTGTCACAACGGAACTGCGTATGGGCAAAATATTGGTAGGAAAAAAAATTACTAATATAAATGGACCATAAATGCATTGTATATGTATTAATCTTAATGCATAAAATGTTCCATAAGATATATTACAATTATTTAAAATCAAAGGTAGCAGTAAGTAGTAATTCATTCTTTTATAATTATTCTCTAATATTTCATATATTTCTAAGAGCTATAATAAACTATTGTACGCTGTAGTTGGACTATATAAATAGATCAACAACATAGACATTTGACTGCATAAACAAGTGAATATTTGAGAATATTACTGATTGTTTTGTACATATTGGCTTTGAAAAGGGATGTTTGAAAAATGTTTTTGATATCTGTCGAGCATCCCCTAAATGGTGAGTTCAGTACATATTTATTTATTACAGGTATTTATATAGCACTGACAATTTTACACAACGCTGCACATTCACATCAGTCCCTGCCCTCAAGGAGATTACAATCTAAGGTCCCTACCACACATGCAAGGGCCAATTTAGACAGGAGCCATTTAACCTACCAGCATGTCTTTGGAGTGTCGGAGGAAACCCACGCAAGCACAGGGAGAACATGCAAACTCCTTGCTGATAGTGACTTGGCTAGGATTTGAACCAGAGACCCCCAGTGCTGCAAGGCAGGAGCACTAACCACTATGCCACTGTGCTGTTTATATGCTGCACATATGCTCACATCTGGGTTAAGCCAAGCCATAGAAAAGCATTGCTGCACCCTCTGCCAGGTAAACATTCTGAATGCATTTGCAATGCTGCCAAGAGTTACATGGGTGTCAAATTATTTTTGCATCCATATGTATAAAACCTTATAGTACATGTTGTAACTAGTGATATTAATTACTAAGGCAAAGCACAACCTACAATGTACCATAGAGAAACCATGTCTCATTCATCTGACTGCTCATAATCTCTGGTCTTGGCTTTAAATTATTAAGTAATATGTTTGGTGGCTTATCTAATTAATGATCTGCATTTCTGGGTAGTATTATATGTGGAATGTTTATTACCCACGTGTGATAGTATTTGCATTATAATATAACTGGTTATATTTCATATTAGTGTAGATCCAACTTTTCTATGCTAATCTTATCATTGAATAATATGCACGGCATACATTATACTGGAGAATACAATGTCAAATTACATTTTACTACATTTTCATATTATGATTTATGTTAAAAATACAATATACCACAAATCTATTTTTAATTGGGCCCTAAAGTGTACATATAGTCAAAACCTAGCTACAATCTGCCATGTGATCCCATGATCAGCACAATCAACAATATATTTTTCCATATTTGTAATTCTGTACACGATACATTTACATTCTTTTTTTGTTGATTACTTTTATTATTTACTGATGAGCCTTTATATTATTGACAATATTATTTCAGTACTGTTTTAATGATATCTGAATTTTAAAATTGTATGTTTTTATTTTCTAGTGTTCAGAAGGACAAAAAGGTAATGCATGCAATTCTTTTTTCAGCACATTATATTTAAATACATTGACATTTATTTATTCCAATTTATACCACATAGTTGCTTGCTATCATAATATACTTTACATGATGGCAATGATCTGGGGCAATAATCCTTTACAAAAGGACAATTTGTTTTTTTACTTAGCTCAGTGAGGCTGTATTTACTTTAATCACCCAACCATGTGCAACGGGGTATTTCATTTATTTCCATTTCCTCTGCACATGATTGGGTGTTCAAAGTGATTATAGGTAAGTGAGTCACCTCCTATGTGTGTGGTCCTGAATGTGAGATGTATTTCAAGACAAATTGCTAAAATTAAATAGGTGTTCAGTGAATTAAGCCCCCAAGCAAGCCTGCTCACCCAAGAGAGCACCATAGCTCCTTTCAAAGCTCTTAATATATGCACCAGCTTTGGGTATGGAAACCTTTATGTGTTACCTGAAGCTACAGTAATTTGTGTTTTCCTGATCACTGTCTTTCAAACACCAAAACCTGTAACAGGAATATCATATTACATCATCCAGATTCATGCCAGGAACCACAGGAAACAGATATTAGCACTCTCTGCAGTACCAAGTCTGGAGGCAATTGAAAGCTCATAGATTATTGCATGAAGTGGCTTAAGTGTATGTTGTATGTTTTCACATATGAGAGTTGTTCTGCCAGTGATGTAATGCTTGCAGCCCTGTTCAATTGTAGTATATTGCTCAAAGAATGTTGCTTGTCTGACATGATCAGAGCTTTTTCAATTAACTTTACATACATTCATGCTGCATGTCTGAAGATATCATACCCCATATCATGCCCCTTACTGTCTTTGCTGATTGAGGTGGGGCAGGTCTAAAAGATAAGGAAGCCAATCCCTTTTAACAGTTTGATTCTCTATGAATATAACTACCACACTGTGGCAAGCAAAATGAGACATGATAAGTCTAGCCATGGGACAAGAGGACCTACTGACAGTCTTCGGGCAATACAGTTACCATGGTCTTCCATTTTACTGTTTTTAGCTGACATTGTCTATGGCCACTTTAATGGTAATAGTAATATTTATTATAGGGAATGCAATGATGCACAGACAGAAAACGTATGGCTTTAACTGCAATTTATCTTCTGCAGATCAGTGACAGTTGGCACATTCAAAACTATTGTTTCTCCTGAAATGTGACTGTGGAGCAAGCATGTGCTTATAAATTGATAGACCCTCTAGTTGACAACCCTCTTAGTGGCTGAATGGGTTGCTATGATCCTGTCAAGGCATATGACATGTCGGTAAAAAAACACAGAGGTTTCCCAGCACAGTTACTGGCCAGCATGCAACAAAACAAATTCCCCTGTCTAACAGTATGCATTAAAAACAGAGGTTTTAGTTGAACAACTTTTTGCCAAAAATATGTGGAAACCACAGTGCCTCGTCAAGGCTCCTCTGTGTAGTGTGGTCCTAACTCTAATTTTTGTGAGTCTTCATATTGGAGCATATTTAACCCCTTCATGACTGAGCTTGTTTTTGGTTTCTGTTCGTAAATGACTGACACACTTTTGACATTTTTGCTGTGTGATTCTTCCACGTCGGTAATATACTTTTTTACAAAGTGCACCCACACATATTATATATTGTTTTTTAGAGGACAGATAGGGCTATATATTTATATCACATATGTGTGTCTAACGCCTCACTTAGGACAAATAAAATATAAAAAAAGAGGAAAAAACGTAAAAAAAACACTTTTTTCCCAGTTTTGATTTGTAGTATTTTTTTTAACAAAACCAGAACAGCTAAAAAAAATGCAATACATACATTCATTTATTTGTCCCTTATTTTTAATTTTTTTACACTTTTCACAATTTTTTTAAATTTATTTACACTTTTCACTTTTTTTATACTGACAAATTTTATTTATTTAATTATATCAGGCAGTCATTGTGAATTAATCTCACTATTACTGCTTGATAAATTAATACATTTTTGGTTATTATCAGGCTGCTTCAAACTTCAGAACAGCCGATAATAAGTTAGTGACACTGATCCTGCAGCAGTTCAGGATTCAGCTGTCACTGAATGTTTCAGAAAACTTAAACATTCTACTTTCAAGAATAGATACATTATGTGTCTATTACATTACATTATGTATCTATTCTTGAAAGTCAAAAGATTTTTAAAAAAAAGCCAGTATAGCTTGAGAGAGATATCTCCTGATCTATACGAGCTGTCAGAATGCCGGCAAAACCCGGCATGTGTGTCCCCTCTGCTGTGACTCTCAGACACCCGATATTAAGGTATCGGGTGTCTGAAAAAGGTTAACCCTTTCAGTAATGGATCTCTAGATAGTTAGACATCCATTACTGAATGGTAACCGCTGATTCTCAGCGGTTAGCAGCCTTCTAGTGCAGCAAATAACTCGTCACGTACAGTGTACGTGACGAGTAATTTGGTCCCTTTGTGGCTGGACGTACAGTGTACGTCTCCCGTCACGAAGGTGTTAAGCAGCTGATAATTAAATGACATGTCAGCACTATTAGTAAAGAATTGTGGACACATTTTCTACTCACATTCTGTGGACACATAGTAAAGAGACAGTGGAAAGATCACCAGCTAATGTAGATATGTGAGCAAATTGTTTTTTAAAACATGGTTGCAATTATAATAATGTTTTCATTAAGATCTTCAGATTACCAATGTGACAAGTCCAACCTCTGCACAACTGGTGGCCTCATGGAACTCCAGCTCTACATCGGTGTCCTACTTTATGCTTGACCTTCGAGTAGTGAACAATGCATCCATCGCTCCCATCACCGCAATTGCCAGCACTAATTCTCGGTCCAGGCTGATGCAAGGCCTAAGAGCAGGCACATACTACAATGTAACACTGAAATCATATGCATCTAATGGTGCAGTACTTGCAACATCCTGGGTGCAGGCACAGACAGGTCAGTGCACATAATGGTCTCTAAGCTACAAATATAGTTTTGTCACCTGTAAAAAGTGAAAGTCACTCTGTTCAGAAGCATTGCCGACTTCTAGCCTGTCCCTAGCACCCCAGATAGCAAGCAATTGAGCTGCAAGTTTGAAAATGACTTGCTAAACTTGCAGACTTGCCAAGCTTCAAAATTTTGTTGCACAATTACAGCAAGTCTGCATTGCAAGTCTCCAGACCAGCGAGCTTGCAGAGCTCTTGCTAAGACCTGCAGGACTCTTGCTGTAGACTTGCCAAGCAAATTTGCTACAAATTCAAAAAGTGTCAACTAGAACTTGTGCTGCAAGTCTACAACTTGCCAGGAATATGTGCAGCAAGTTAACAAAATTACAATTTCACCACAAGTTTGTAGCAAGTTATCCTTGCTATCTGGGACATGGCCAGATCCTAACATGCATTCATGTTCCATATGGGGAAAGATTGTTTTTTAAGAAACAGAAGCAAATATGCCTTGCTAGTTCAGGAATCGAGCAGACACCACTGATATTAGTATTATCTTGATGGAACCTTAGCTACTGCCCAGAAAAATTAAATCAAGCTAGATGATTTGTCTCCCTAAAAGCTAATGGGCAGCAGTGTCTACTCTAATCTGAAAGTGCTCCTAGGTGCCAGTTTTGTTTATGATCTGCTTATGTATATAGACTATTTGTAGTCCCTAGCACGGTACTTAAAGTGAACCTGTGGGCCCAAAAATGTGGCAAATGTGGCAGGTTGCCAACCACTAACCCATCATGGGCTCATTAAACATTTTAGGTAGAAAAAACTGGACAGAGTAAGACAAAGCTAGTTACTATTTGCATGAGTGCCCAGGGGTCTTAAAGGTGATGTTCAGGCTATGTAGAGTAAGAAGCAGTTTATGTTTTGACATATTTTGAAAATATATTGCACCATTGCAGCTACAATATAACTCACATTCTTCTTATTCCTGTCTTTTTTAGTGTCAGCGACTCCAGAGATCACGACAGCAAATGGTATATCCAGCTCTGAAATCACAGTTGGATGGTCTTCTCAAGTTGGAGTGGACTACTACTTTCTTATGTTGACACTTGGGAAAGACAGTTTAAATCGTACATTCACAGCACTGAACTGCATAATTGCAGGTCTTCAACCATCATCTCTCTACAGCCTTACCCTCTATGCTGTGAATTCAGCTGGACCAAGTGCAGCTAGCAAGCGCATGACTGTTCTCACATGTATGTATCCATGCCTTCTTCAATTACAATATGGAAAGCACACAATTGATAACGTAGAGACCATTTTAAGGGCAGCCCATGAGAATAGAAATATAGTGCTGGCATTGCTGACTTATTGTTTAAGGTGCAGACTCTAAAGGTGCCCATACACCTTACAACTAACTGGAGATTTTTGTCTGCAATCGCGTTTTCGTCCAAAAATCTGCCAGTTGATGGGAAGTGCACACCCTCAATTATTGTACAACTGGCATATTTTTTGTGTTTCAAGCAGGCTAGAAAATGTTTGTCTAGTTGGAAGAAAATTGATGGGTTAGTGGGGTTGTTGTACAACAAAAATCTCAAGATCAAAACTGCAAATGCTCAAACTAAAACATGTTCTTTCGATCGATGAATATCAGCCAGTTAGTGTTGCTGACAAACGTTAATTGCGAACTCCATTGGTCTGTGCATGATTGCTCGCCCTCACCCTCAGACGGCTACCCATGCACAGCACTTGTAGTCAATTAACTCTGACTCCCATCCATATTAATACATGTCTGTACCTTGGCACGGGCATGGATGGGAGTAGAGATCGACCGATACCATTTTTTCTAGACCGAGTACATCAGCTATAAAGGACTACAATTCCCAGCAATTCATTACTCAGCATTGATGTGAAGGGTCTCAGCAGGGGCAGATGTGGAGGGTTTCAGCAGGGCAGATGAGTTTCAACTCTCCCCCACATCCCCTCTGTTCCCACATCTCCCCTCTAGGAGAGCGGTGTGTGGGTGGAGACAGCTTGCAGTGCTGTCACAGGAGGCTGAGCTCCGCTCGCTCATCCTCCTGTGACAGCGTGGATGGAGAGCGGTACAAACACTCAGCGATCAGTGATTGCTGAGTGTTTGTAAATAATTGAGGACATGTTTACTATATTCTCAAATATGAATGAATGCAAAGTGATCTTAATTTTTACTTTTTTTCATATTTTTTATTTATTTTATAATTTTTTGTCAATTTTTATTTATTTTTTTAGTTTAATTATTTATTTTTTTCACTTAAATTTATTTAAGTCAGATGCAATTAGCTCATTACAGTATGTTGTAAATTACAGTTTTTGTCTGGATCCAGGCTGGTTGTATTTAGAGTATGTATTAGAGCTTATACTTTTCTCAAGAGGGGAAGGAATACATGTTAATGTAAAAGAAGAACATATGATTTGCTTTGTCATATGGAGTGTTCGGTAGATATAAGAATTCAGCATTTGATTCATCTTGTCATGTGTTAAACACCATTTTTTATTCAATTGTTTCCATTTGATTGCAGAAAAACTAGAAACAATAATTAATTTGGCATACCTCCTAATCTATGTGTCATATTTTTTTTTATTAGTGACTCCTCCGCCAACGGATGTCAGTGTAACCACAATTTCCAGTTATGCTGTGACATTAACGTGGTCAATTGTTGAAAAGGCGCTAATGTATGGGATCTATGTTTATGAAGATGGACCACGTCCCAAACTGGCATTTATAAGGAAAACCACTTCCCTTGTCATCACATTGGATAATCTGCTCCCCTGCACTAAGTATATTTTTGCCTTGACATCATATAATTGGTTTTACACAGCTGGGGAGGAGAATCGACTGTTTCATGAAACTGGAAGTAAGTTCATTTCTATTTGCCTATCAATTCAATAGCAGCTGAAACACACACAAAAGTAATAAACAAAATATTAGTTGTAATAACATGAAAATATGACCAATGTAAAAGAATGGTGATGAAGACGTGAACCTAAATTGCAGTACCATCTGTACTTACATTCACATTGGTCAACTTATCTTTAAATATTGGTCATTTAGTACTACATTATTGCTCGTGCTTTGATGAAGGAACCCTATGTGTTCCCAAAATTGTAACTGTGAAACTAATTCAGAGCTGTATCATCCACAAGACAAGGGCCCAGTGGATGTATATGGGGCCCAGCTACAATCTTCCGGCCTCTGCAATAAACCAGGGAGTAGTGCATGTGTCAAAACTATGCACATGCCTGCTACTTCACAAGGAAGGAGATGCACTTGTAGGTAGTGTCTGATGGGTCTATGCTAGCACTGGCAATACATATGTGGCAGCTTCTCTGTCTCTTTTAAAGTTGTTATGAAAGTCACCATAGATATTCAAAGGTATAGGGGATCAAAGCTGCTACCTTAATCCCAAAGAGGGGGTACAGGTACAAACAACACTTGCCTCTGATGATATTTTTATTAATTTTATGAATATTACCCAAAGCCTACCAGCATTTTCTTTTTAGTTTGATAAATAGTTCCTAAAATTATGGTGCATTGGTTGGTGTGTCTATAGAACGCAACATGTAGGGTTGGTGCCATGCCAATGTTGAGGTAGAATTTTGAAAAAGTTGATTTGTTGCTTGTTTTGCAATCTGGATTTTAATGGTGACTTGCCAGATATTCAACTTTTAAAAGGTTCACAGGAACCTGTACACACATTTATAGTAGAAATCTTAACTCTGCTGAACTTAGTTGATTTTTACATCGCAGTAAAGGTCTCAGGGACCTTTAAGAGAGTACAATGCAGCAGTAAATTACTGCATGTTCTTGCCTAACCATATGTACCGTATATCACAAACATTGGAAGCCTACTAAACAATCTCTGAGGGCCATTCTGCTGTATATGATATGAGAGGCTTCACTCCAAACTTTCAGAACTAACATATTGACTGTAAACATGATCTAAAAGCAACTGACATAATATTTCAAATAATCAAAATATAATTAGGCTTTTTCAGTGAACATTTGCACAGTCTGAACCATTTGCACGCTCTGTGTGAAAGTAAACAATATATTGCAGCCTCTATTTTCTGTAATGTGCAAACACTGCAAATAGTATATTTTTCAGAGAAGAGGTTTGCGATGCATTAGAGAAATTCAGAACTAATGATTAATGAATTGTGATTTTGTCTTCTTTTTACTGAGTACCTTCACATGAGACTTATGTTTTTGTTGCTTTTTTGGTTTAACTCTACTGTCAAATGCAAAGGTTTACATTAGTAATAGCCTTTTCGTTTTCTGTTCCTCTTGTTTTTTTGTGAATAGAGCTGGATTCTCCCCAGGGTCTCACCATCCAATACAACAGCAATTTAGGCAGTGCGTTATTATCCTGGACTTCAAGTTTAGGGGCTTCTTCCTATGAGGCTACTGCAAAATCAGTGACTGGCTATGAGGCTTTGTGTACATCCATTTCCAACAGCTGTGAGATCCAAGGCTTATTGTGTGAACAGAGATATGCAGTGACTGCCATTGCACTAACCAACACCTGCAGCAGCAATGCAAGTGACACACTGATTCTAGAAACAGGTATTTTAACCAAAGCATAGATCTATTTTTATGACCTTGAATTATTGCTTCCAAGGCACGTGACATTTTATGGTCTGTATGCACAGCCTCCAGTATACTTCATTCCATTAGCGAGTTTTATGTGAACTATGCACTGAATAATAAGTTTCTAATCACTGAAAATAAGGCACCTACCATGTATAGCAAGCCTTAGATGGACCTTAACAACTCCAGTTCATCAAAAAGGTATTAGTATAGGGAGTTATGATATTTCACTTATAACATATAAAGTAATACATAATTATAATGTATAACAATATACATTTTTAGTTTCTGACAGATACTGCCTTTCTATTTTAAAATGCAAAGCTATGAACTAAAAAGCATACAGGCTGTAAGTCAGAAACTGTGCAACATGAGTTATTGAGTAGAGAGAATTAGTCTGCGCTCCTGAAACTAAGTAAAATGAATGAAACCTGAAGCAGCTATGTAAAGAAAAGAGAAACTCACCTTAAATTGAACGAAAGAGTTGTAACAAAGCGCTAAAGGTGAAATAAATTAATTAGAGGTATATAATATAATCAGTGATTAGTATGAATAAAATGTGTAATATATAAATTCAGGTGTTGAAGTAAAAAATAAGTGGAGAAGCTGCTTGTGTAGCACAGCCTACAAAGGGTTAAGTAGATCGTAGGTTAATGATATAAATATCAGTGAATAACTAAAGTTAAGTTGTATCAAAAAAATCCATAAATCCAATAGGTAACGGGTGTGTGAATAATCGGAACACACTAAAATTATGCTAAATATAAAGCAAAGTATTGGTAAAGTGATACATTAAATCGTCAGTCGGTAATGTATATCAAAAAATCAAAATAGCAAAAAACGTGATAGCCACTCAAACACAGATAAAAGTCTTCATCAATCTTAGGCTGATCTGCAAGTGGCAATCTTGGAGTGAAGATATCAAATAGACGAAAAACAGTGTTCAGTAAATGATATCCAGAAATCAGGAGATAAAACACAAGGCAGATATTGGCTGATCTATTTCCATTTAGTCCAACGGCCCCCCATAGACAGGTACTCACCAGAATGTAGTGAGTCAACAAATTTCTTAGATTAGCGGCAATTTAGTCCACGGTCCGGTCCCAATTTGAATTCAGTTCTTCCTGGGTTGAGACTCGGCAAGGAGGGAGTTTATAATAGCCAGGAAGAGACGAAAACTAGATCTCCTAGAATGTCCATGTGGACTCCAACATGTCGGCAGAACCACGAGAGAACTTATTCCCCAGATATGCAGACACTCTCCAGTCTGTGTCCATCTAGTGCAGCCTGGATCTCGCTCTGAGCTAGGAGGGGGAGAGCTCAGAGCGAGATTTTATTCATACTAATCACTGATTATATTTTATACCTCTAATTAATTTATTTCACCTTTAGCGCTTTGTTACAACTCTTTCGTTCATGAGTTATTGAGTGCTGTTAAAATCATACACAGTAAATGATAGTTGGTCAATATGTTGATTCAGGATCTTCTTGTCTTTTACAGCTCCATGTGCCCCACAAAATGTGACCATAAATCGTGACTGTACTATCAACACTGTGAGCCTTTACTGGAATCATGTTATGGATGCTGTCAAGTACACTGCTAATGCTTTCGCACCCGATGGCAGTAAAGAGGAATGTGTTAACAGAGATACTTACTGTTTCTTCATGAACTTACTGTGTGGGACCGAATATGAGATGAGCGTGTTTGCCTTTAATGGTAAAGTAAATGGCTCCAGTAGTCCAGGAATCAAAATAAGGACAGGTGAGAGGAACAGAACTTTCTCTGTGGTTGACAAACACAATTATTTCATAACAAATTTAGACATATAACCAAATCAGCTTCTAAGATACCCATATATAATATTTTTTGTTCATTACTAGTGATTTTGAATCCATAGTTCATTATTGGTCAGCATATAAGGTATAAATAAGTCATTTTTCTTTAGGTTTTCCTGTAACTGATTAAAGCGCAGATCTGCATTTACAACCTATGCCCAGGTTTTATAGTACACGCAAAATATTAACCACTTGCTGACCGGGGGTTAAACCCCCTTCCTGCCCAGGCCATTTTTCAGTATTCAGCGCTGCGGGACTAAGTGCGTGCGTGCGCGGGGGGGGGGGGGGGTGGGACTTTAAACTTTTTTGGGTGTTTTTTTTTTTGTATATGATATTATAATTTTTTTGAAACTTATTTTTTACACTTAACTTGTTTGCTATCACATTGGGGGCTAAAAATTCCCCAATGTGATAGCTAGAAAACAATGACAGGTCCTCTTAATGGAGACATCAGGGGTTTCCTGCTACGCTAATAGCGGAACATGTCAAAAGTTGAATACAGCGTGTACACTGTATGCAGCGACTGACAGGTTAAGCAAAAAGTCAAAAACCGGAAGAGGTGGGGAAAATTTAGTGTATGTGGGGAATTTAGTTGGGGGGGGCACCTGAGTTTCATCTTGTCTAGGGCAGCCCCAAACCTAAAATACACCACTGATCCCATCGATAGTGTCAATCAAACAATCAGTGATGGTCTTCCTTAAGTGAATAAAACAATCCAACACCGACCCACAATGCTCCAATGAGTGCCATGTACAAACGTGACTCTCCCACTGTGCTCTCATAGAACACTCACCAGATCACCATGACACTCTGAAAACAGAGATTCATATAGATGCTGAATCCTAGCTGCCACGATCAAATCCAGCATGTGTAATCCACTGTTACTAGTTCTCCTTTTATATAATGAACAACCAGAGGCATTATCAGAATTTTTATTCAATATGCACACGTAACATGTTCCTCTTATATTCCTTTCTGTCTTTAAGCTCCCTGTGATCCACGAAATGTACAAGCCATCACCAAATGCCAAGACAACTCTCTAGAAGTTACATGGAACTCATCAAATGGGGCTTCTTTCTACACAGCTTCAGCCTTGGGGAGCAGTGGTGTCACATACAACTGTTCCTCTGTAAACACCAGCTGTCAGATTGTAGGGCTACAGTGTGGTGAAAGCCTATCACTTTCTGTAATCGCCTATGATGTTGACTGTCCCAGTATGAACAGTGAACCAGAAGAGGTTGTAACAGGTATTTTACTAACCATTTGGAAAGTTAAGCAGCTTGTGTGGGTAAAATGATTTTACATATTTTAAAAGCTCATTTATAAAACACTAAAAAAATTAAGATCAAATGCACTTTACATTTTATCAAACTTCTAGAACGTCTATTTTTATTTATAAAATAATTTCATTTACTTTAGGTCTATTTTTTCGAGAACTATTTAAGTTTTTTTTTTAAAATCCTATATTTAGAATTGTTCTTTAACTTGGAACTATCACTAACAGTAAAAGCCTGCCTTCTATTGTTACTTGTTATATTTATTTTTTTATTTTTATTACAATATTTTCTATTGGCTAACAACATATGCGCCCCTTTTTCACTCAGACATACAATGTATCTGCACTGCTTCTGTTAGCTGCCTGTGTCAGCTCTGGGTGACTTCAGTGAATGTAATGGGGTTGATTTACTAAAGGAAAGTTAGCTGTTCACTTTGCAAGAGAATTTTCCCTTAGCTTAGTGAATAAAGTTTCACCACATTCACTAAGCTAAGGCAAAATTCAGTTGCCTTGAACCCAATGCTTCTTTTCATTTCTATAAGTTGTTCGATTCATAGTAGGGATACGCAGATACCAAGTACCATACTTGGTGCACATACAAGTACAGATACTTTTCCAGCTACTAGACTAGAGAAAAACTCAAATGTTAGGAGGCAGCTGTCATTTTCATGGAGCATACGGGGCCACTGGGATTTGTGCATCCCTGTTTTAATGTATTTGTTTAATATACTGTATATATAGTAAACTGTATATTAGGGATGCACCAATACCATTTTTTTTCAGACCAAATACAAATACCAATATTTGTTCTCACAGATACTAATTACTGATACCGTAGTAGATAACCTATATTAACCAATTGAGAGGTAAGATATCTCTCAGCTTACAACTATACCACTAATGAACTGTAGAGAACAAGTCTAAACTTTAGGCTGTAAGATATTTCAAGTTGTCGGGTGCAAGAAGATTGCATAATGTTTAAACTGAGTAGATCCCCATACCAAGAGCATTGTACTTGATAACCAGATTAAGGATGGCTACTCACCTGCTGTGAGTACGTACTCATATTGGTATGCACCAATAAGGTACTGATGGTTCATCTAGACATTTCTAAATAAAATTGATCTTTTCATATTAATCAGAATAAACCTAAAAATTCATTTTTTTATTATCCGTAGACGAAACTAGGATAGGTAGTAGTCATTTTCTGTTTTATTCTCTTTTAGTTCCATGTGCACCCATGAACGTCTTAGCCCTGACCGACTGTGATACCCACTCCACTATCATTCGATGGGACTATAGCGAGGGGGCAATTGTGTACACGGCCAAAGCAGAGGCTACTGATGGGTCAGAGTATTCCTGTGAATCTTTTGAACTAAGCTGTACACTCTCTGAATTACCATGCAGCCAAACATACATGGTTTCTGTAACTGCCTCCAACTATCAGTGCATAAGTCCCCAAAGTCCATCTGCAGAGTTCATGACAGGTATGTATAATTTCTCATTACCACCTAATTGAATAGAACTACCAGACGGGACAGTCAGGCCTTGTTGTGTTCTCTTATCTGTACATTACTGCTGGGGGGCCAGCAAAAGTTTGTACATTTCAAATTTCATAAAAATATAGCCCCCAAAGTAACCAAAAAGACGTTAAACTATTTGCATTATTAAAGTTCTAGCACAATCAATTATATTGAATATAATTGAATGATATTCATTTCACCTTTGAAAACAGCATACAGATATAACACATTTTATTTCACTTTATCATTCATTTTTTACCACATTAACATGTCAGTATGTACGTACAGAATGTACATGTTAAACACCTCAGTTGAAACTCTTGGCAAACATGAACAGGATTTTGGCAATAGGTTCCTTACTTTGTGCAGCCAATTTACATTTTCATGGCAAGCTCTAATCTTTCCTGACGACTATTGACAGCCTGGTTCAGCACTCAAGCAAGGAATTGGACTGTTTATAGCTATCATAATCCAGGGGTCAAAAGAAGGAAGTACCTGTGTGTTCAAGGATATCTACTAATCCATCTATCGTCAGTCCTAACACTGAGCCTTTCACTACCCTTTTGTTGCTTTAGAACTAAACACATTGGTTCACTTTAGTTCTGAAATATTGTTCATATTATAATGATAAATACATCTGTATTTGCTTTGTACTTCATCATCAGTTCATCTCTTTTTCACCTTAAGTAAAAAAAGGAAAGTTAATTGTTACCTGTACTTCACGGAACATTTCTGTGCTTGGTGTGTAATAATGTTAATAACGTGTCTGTAAAAATTAAGTCAAGGCAAATAGACTTGCTGTATTTTTCTTGAAGACATTTCACTGGTCATCCAACCAGCTTTTTCAATTCTGAATTGAGAAAGCTGGTTGGATGACCAGTGAAACGTCTTCAAGAAAAATACAGCAAGTCCAGTTGCCTTGACTTAATATTTTTCAGATACACCATGACCTGGATGAATGAGAACCTTCACAGACCAATGTTAATAGCAGTTACAAAAATAAATAAATTCTAATTGTAGCCACAAAGTGAAATCTGTGTTGTTTCATTCTTTCTCTCTGCAGTTCCATGTATCCCAAAGAACATTGGAGCTAACTTAATTTGTGATCAGAACACAATACATGTCACATGGACAGAAGACAATGGAAACATGACTTTCAAAGCCAAAGCAAAGAGTGACTTCAGCCTTTATAACTGTACCGGCCAGAAAAGCCATTGCGAAATTGCTAATGTAGCCTGTGGACAGCTTTACACGGTCTCTGTTGATGCAGATAATGGACAATGCCTGGCGGCTTCCAACGACACTGCATTACTCCTCTCAGGTACTGTTACATCGCAAATATCTATTTTGATCTTAATTGTTTTTACATTTTGTATCATATTATTATTTATACTTTTGTGTTTTTGGGCTGTTATTTTGGGTGATACATATCCTATATTACCAAGGTTGTACTAATTGCAAATATTGATAGGATACCTTTCTACTCTCATAGGAAGTTAGTTTCGTTGTAGAGCTACAAATATTCCCTGGGAATAACTAATTAAAGTGACATTAAACCCTCAGTTTTTTTTTACATAAACCAATACTGTAATGTGTGACTTACTGTAATCCATGGTTGTTTCCCTTCTCTTTGCTGCTCTTCCTTTTAAATCCGTATCTCTTCTCATGCTGGGGGAGAACTTCCCTATGTAGCTGACTGCCTCTTCCTGTAGTGCTGGCTCAGGTTGTGAACCTTCACACAGACACCATGTATCCATTCCAGAGACAAGGCAGTCTGCTGCAAAACAGAAGTTCTGCCCAGCATGAGAAGAGATACAAATTTAAAAGGAAGAGCAGCAAAGAGAAGGGGATCAACCATGGATTACAGTAAGGCACACATTACACTATTGTTTTATGTTAAAAAATCTGAGGGTTTAATGTCACTTTAAGAGATATTTACCAGTTCTCTGCCACTCATCCTAACGCTGGGGACCTGTATGACATGTGCTGAAAGTGGCACACATGTGATTGCAGAAAGATTTGCTGACACATAGAAAAGTAAAAGAAGAAGTACTGCTAATGGGTGACAGGGCTGTTTTTGCCCTCAGGACATGTGAATGATGAGGCACATTTTACAGGCTCAGTGCATTTGCTTACTTGATTATTTTTCCGAAGCTAGCATAAGAATTTAGTTGTAAGGAACCACTGCCCCCCTTTAGACTGGCTAGTAGTCTTCTCCTCAGCCCTGGTACACTGTCCTTAGTCTTTTTCTCCTTACCATCTGGTGGCTCAAAATGAGGTTACAATATGAGCCTGTGACAGCAGCAGGTGAGAAATTCTAATTCCGCTCAGCTCCCTGAGCCTAAGCAAAAATTTCCCTGGTGGTCTTTTCTTGTGAGCAATCCCATCTTTGTTTCTTTGTGTTACTTTGGTAGCAACCTCAGCCTGTCTTCTAGATTCTATTCTTGTGTTAAACTTTTTTACTGCTTCTTGTTCTGACCTTTGTTGTTAACCTCACTTGTCCTAACTCACTCGCACATCATTTGCCCTGACCTTTCATTGATTCCTGACTATGTGCTTGCTCGCTGTTCTGAGCGGGGAAGGATAATAAGCAAAATAAGACAGCAAAGAAATAAAGAAACACAAAATTGGGAGAATTTTTTGTATTGTTTTCTAAGTAACGTTTTTGCTATGTGTGTAACCAATGCAAGTTATTTCCAACCCAAGAAATCCTTTTTTTACAACTTTACTAAAATATATAAAGAGAAGACAAGCTCATTTAGCAAGCTTTATTTTTTATTTTATATTGTTATAATAACATATTTATGATTACGAACATTTTTTGTTGATGTTCAGAATGCAAGTGCAACAGACCCCATTTTGTTGAGTTGGCAGCACAGCGCAATTTTTCATTTCACTCTCAGAAGATATTTAACATATTTCTGCTTTACCTTTAGCTCCTTGCAAGCCAACAGACATATCTGCCAAAAGTCTCTGTGCTAATGACAGCACAGTGATATCATGGAAAAGAAGTTTAGGAGTTGGCACAGAAATGTACATAGCTGCAATGCACACACAGGATGGACAGAATTTGATGTGTCAGTCCACAACAGACCAATGTGTAATTGGAGGTATAAAATGTGGAGAAATCTACAATGCATCAGTGATAGCTGTGAGCAGTGACTGCCAGACTTCCCCCACTGAATTATATGTGGATCCAGGTACCTTTGACAAAGACCGAATTAACATGTAATATAAAGCATCTTAAATATTCGAACAAATGCAATTTTATATTATTATTATTATTATTATATAGTAAGTAAAGTATATTAAAAAATAAAAAGATGGATCAGGAAAATGCTCAGCGATCACATTGGGTTAATGTATGTAGGGTACCATGTGATTCATACTGTTTTACATACTCAGAAAAAAAGCAATTACTGACTCCTAAAGAAGTGTCAGTTTGCTACAAAACGCATGAGGCCAACGTGGTACGCCATCATAATCTTAATGGTGATGGACCTCCCCAGGTCTCCCCTTCACCTATTGATTGATATACTGTATTTATCTTTTTTTTTAGTATTGGCTCACAGAGGACACAGTAAAGTGATTTCTTACCATTATCTATTTCTATGCACCTTTGATAATTATTTATTATGGGTGCACTTGATCATCAGAGTTCAGTATGTTAGAGCAGCAGTAAGATGGGGTTTTTCTTTTTTTTTGTTCTATCATAGTTGTGTCTTCCTGTGACTAGAACATTCTGTTGGTGTAGTCCACATAGTTTGGTTGTTTACAATAATATGATGCTTGCTTTGTCCACGCATGTTTTCTAGAGATCTCCATGATCCATTCTGAAAGAACGGTTGACCTAGGAGGAGGAACTGATATACTTTAATTTGTTCAGCTTTCACCATGTTTGTGCATATCTGTGCTTATATATGCACATAAGGGCTTATTCTCACTAACTGTTTTTGTAAACATATTGCATCACATGGGTAGGAACAGGTGGTACTGAAAAGATGTATTATTATAACTTAAGAGCAAGAGCCATAAATAATAAAATATTTGTATAACTTCAGACATAAATGTATCCTTACACATCCAAGTAATAATTCTAAAGTGACAATAATTGTGGCACACATTTATAGGACATAGGCACTTTTCAAGGCTACCAAATATGCACTTGGATCACAAGTAGCTTCAATGATCTCCTCTGTATGTAAATGCTGTAATCATATAGCTATTTATGTTCTTCTTCACATGATCCAGCATTCACCTTGTTCACTGAATATCCAGATTGGTTAGATCTTGCCATCCTTGTGTATGTCTGGCATTCTGTTCTTAACATCATACATGGATGCCGACACGATTTCATGATATTACAGCCAACATTACTTTTTTTAATTTTGTTTTTGATTTCTTATAACCATGTTGGTTGTCTGTTATCTTTGGTTCCAGTACCCTGCTCTCCTGTTGGTGTACAGTACCAAGTAAGTGCCAGCCTTGTGGTTGTATCATGGATGGACATGACTGGTGCTCTGAATTACACGGGTGATGTGACAGGAAATGATGGAGAGAGATATGTATGTCAGACTTCAAACACAAGCTGTGCATTGAAAGAACTCCAGTGTGGCCACCAGTACAACATGGTGATTACAGCAAGTGGCCGATACTGCAACAGTAATGTCAGTAACACTCACCCCTTTCAGACAGGTGAGAATGGCAAATCCTATTCTATTTTTACATAATTATTTCATTTTAAATCTTCCATTTCTAAAATGTGACTGTCAACTGCTTTACCACTCTGGGTTTCTCTGATTGGCTTTCAATTACTTTTTGATGTATATTCTTTTCTAAAAGTAAATTCATAAAGGGGAATTTATCAAAACTGGAGCAGACAAAATCTGGAGCAAGTTATTAGAGCAGTGACTCATCCCTGATCAGAAAAGGTTTTCATTAGACAAACTGAGCTTCAGCTCAAGCAGATCTGCAGTTCTGCCTTTTAGTTAACCCGAAGTGGTTTTGGAATCCATTATCATGTATCAAATTAATTTGCAAAGCACAGATTGTGTACAGAGAGTGATAAACTATTGTAGCAAAAAGTTTTAAAAAATCAGGCATGTCAAACTCTAATAGAGCTAAATGCCAACCTGCATACAAACTGATTTCGTTCTACAGGAAAATGCATGTATGTGACTGCAAAAGACACAACAACCTTTTCAGGATTAACATAAATATTCAACAATATAAAGTACATTCAGTCATGTATTTTCTATATTAGAGTACTGCAACTTGTAAAACCATAACCCCCAATAAATTTGGCAAGAAATACATATTTTGGTAACTACTCAACTGCAAAAATAATGTTAAGAAGAATCCTATAGAACAGTCTGGGGCCACAACTTAATTTGGCCATGGATTACAAAGAGGGAGTAAGGGATGAGGAGCATTTGCACCCAAAAGGCATAACATAACTTACATGCTTCACTGTTCCCGCTCTAAGCACAGCTTTGGAGACATGCAGTATTTCTCACAATTATACTTTAACTGGTTTCATTATTTCTATCATTGTCAGTTAGAAATCTGTCTTTAAATTATGCTTGTTTTTCTGCCTTTCTCTTCTCTTATCTTGCAAGGCTTATCACTTTGTGTAACAAAACATGCACAAACCTATCTGTCTGTCTGTCTGTCTGTCTGTCTGTCTCTGTATCTATCTTTTATCAATCCATACACTGTATGTAAATGTGTTTTACATTTGTTTAGCAGTGTGGATATCTAAAGAAAATCCTCCTTTTTTACAGCTCCCTGTGCTCCACAAAATGTGACTGCTGAAGTGAATTGTGCTATTAATCTTGCCAGGATTACATGGGAGAGAAGCCTGGGAGCTAACAATTACACTGCATTAGCTGTTGGTGCACATGGAGAACTTCATGTTTGCACTTCATCTGGAACATTGTGTGATATTTCTGAGTTATCATGTGGGCAGAAGTATGTAGTGACCATCTCGGCAACAAATGGAGAGAGCACAAGTGAATCAAGTCTTCCAGTAAATCTGTACACCGGTGAGTTGTAAACTGCTATTGAAGTAAGTTTTTTGTGGATTGCTAATTCATCCAGGAGATCTGGGATAGACAGGGCTTATTATTTCATACAGTATATGTCACTGGGGCCCAGTGCAACTGCCCTCATGCCCCTATTATTAAGGTGGCTTGGCCATGCAAATCATTCCCTGGAACAACTCTGTGTACTAAAAACATACATTATATAGAGTGATTTACGTTAAACTGCAAACAGCTCATTTGCTGGGACTAGTCCACTATCCTAAAATGAGAAATAAATCCTTAATTTTTTTATTTGGTGGAAATGAGACATAGACACCTTCTGTTTTAAGAGGGCTCTACTGTGCTTAAAACAAGGAAAGTTAATGTGTGTGTTGTGTCCATATTTTTCTAAAGACCATTGATATAACTCTTTAAACAAACAAAAAAGGGCCTACCTGCAAAGGAGTCAATACTTACCTGTCCCACT
Organism: Nanorana parkeri; assembly: GCF_000935625.1. Classification (NCBI taxonomy): domain Eukaryota; kingdom Metazoa; phylum Chordata; class Amphibia; order Anura; family Dicroglossidae; genus Nanorana; species Nanorana parkeri. Next base: position 443,591 of record NW_017307539.1, on the reverse strand, counting down.
ACCCACACTTCTTCACTTTCTTAAAGAGCTAATTATGCTGAAGTATCTTCCGCATCTCACACACTTCTGGGAGTGTTGT
>NW_017307539.1:441394-443483 GCF_000935625.1 Nanorana parkeri | reverse complement strand
ACAGGTGAAACTCGAATAATTAGAATATCGTGCAAAGTTCATTTATTTCACTAATGCAACTTAAAAGGTGAAACTAATATATGAGATAGACTCATTATATGCAAAGCAAGATAGTTCAAGCCGTGATTTGTCATAATTGTGATGATTATGGCTTACAGCTCATGAAAACCCCAAGAACCCCAAATCCACAATCTCAGAAAATGAGATTATTACATGCAATCAATAAAACAAGGATTGTACATAGAACAATATCGGACCTCTGAAAAGTACAAGCATGCATATGTACTCAGTACTTGGTTTGGGCCCCTTTTGCAGAACTTACTGCAATTACTTTTGCACGATATTCTAATTATTCGAGTTTCACCTGTATATATATTGTCCAGCTAAGTATTTCTTTTCATTTTTGTCAAGTTACAAGTATGATGTTTCCAAACAGCTAGCTCCAACTCTCAACTCAGCTTCACCGAACTTCCTGTCGATCACATAGGGCAACGCTGTCTCCAGCAGCTCTCCATCTACTAGCTTGGAAAAGGAAGGAGTAGCAGGGAGCAGGGAGCTGGGGAGTGACTTGCCTTGCTGTGTCTGTGTGTTTGTGGAGACGCACACAGCTTACTAGCACACTCAAGGGTGGCATCCATTGTAAGGGATTTAATCTGAAATAGCTTAAAAACTTTTTGAATTTAATATCACTTCACCAAAAGGCATGGGTAGGCAATCTGATAATTATGGCATTTCTAGAAAGACTGGTGTGTGGGTTATTGTTTTTATCCATGCATAAGCTCCTATTTGCTGATTAGACTCGATCAGGCCTATTTTAACAAAGCAGCAAAATTCACTGATGCCTGTGATGGTTAAAGTGTAGCACCTCTTTTTCTGAGGAAAAAAAATTCTCCATCAGTCAGTTACTGATATTGCAAACACGATAGCAAACATAAGAGTTATCTACTACCATTTGTATTTATACACATCGATTTTACCACTTCTTACTTCTTGGAACCACTTCCTAAGTTTTTCTTCTATAGTCACATGACTGGTCCAAGGTTAATAGTAATAATAAAAGTACAACTACTAAGAACAGCAGTGACCCAACAATGTAAGCATTACATTTCACCAGAAAGGTCATTTCTATTTACATTAAATTATAAAAACCCAATTATTTATGTTGTATCTATTTTTTTTAAAGAGATAGGTGCACTCCCACACTCCTCCCGCTCACCATCCTCTGCCTCAGTAATCAGTATGTAATAACATAAGATTACCTGCATCCAATACAGTTTTCATTTTAAGCCTTTCCTACTCTGTGTAATACCTGCCTTGGGAGAGGGTAAAACCCCGGCGTGGATCACAACTGCGGACGGAAGGTTTCCTATGAACGGGTATCAGATTAGCAGCTACTCCCAGAAGTGCCCAGTTTTGTAGAGTTAGGCGATTGGGAGGCTACGAAACATCATGCCCCGTTTGTGCAGTGGGATATGCGAGGGTGCACACCGACAGTGAATAGTGGGATCTGGTTAAATGGATAGCAATGCAATTGTTAGTGGAGATTTGTACAAACAGGTAATGGTAATCACTGGTTCATTGGATTGTAATGCAATGGTTAATGGAGATCTGTACAAACAGGCAGTAGTATTCACTAGTTCAATGGATAGCAATGTATCGATTTTCCCAGAGGTTAGTACGTAACAGTCAATAGTTATCCCAGGTTAACTGGTAGCAATGCAATGGTTACTGTAGATATGCACACAAGCAATCAATAGTCAGCATGGGTTCACATAGGGCAGGAGCATTGGCTCTGCCCACTACTCTGGAATAGCAAAGTCTACTTGCGGTTTTGGTCGCTGGAACAAGGGTGCTTAGAAGCACTGGGTCTCACGGCGTTGAGGCGAGTGGAGCGCTGAGTTGATCAGCGTCCTTCCACTACTAACAGAAAGACGCCGATCAACTACCGGACCACGGCTTTATGCCGAGTGCTGCGTCTCGAAGGGGCGGAGCTTCTCCCTGCGCCTGCGCCCGACGTAGACGGCTCTGAAGGGAGAGATGACGGAGGCCCGTGCTGCGCCTGCGCGAGGCGACTACGGAGAGCCGCACC